>NC_081342.1:22896028-23003418 GCF_029784015.1 Lycium ferocissimum
TTGGGAAGATGGGACATTAATGGGAAAGGGGGAAATTCTGCCAAAGTTTCTCCTTAGAAAGAAAGGACTATCCTAACCGTTTTTTAACTATCTATCGTTTTGTTTTTTTTAATCCCCGTTTATACCAAGAGAATTTGTATCGACATTAGCTAAATGATTACAAGAACGTGCTTAATTAAGTTAGAAAAAATTGGGTAGCATTTCCTTTGTTTATACGACTTCCTCCATATTCCATATCAACTCTCAAACATTCATAATAGCAATCACAATATCATAACCAACAATCATCATTCAATTGCATTGCCCACATTTCACAATTTCACTCCAAATTCTCCATAATCATGATCAAAGTTCACTATCGCGTTCTTTCCCATATAATACTCATCCCATGTTCTAAATGTCATTTATAACGTAATTACAATCTCAACATATCCATTTTCATGATTTATTCCAACTACTACTCAACAACGATACTATTCACACATTTATGACCCATTTTCTATACTCTTCTACAATCCAAGTGTTTCAACTTATCAATACTTCAAACATCATGAAAATACCATGAAACTTACCTTAGATAGCTTAGAAACAAGTCTCCCTTCTTGCACCAAAACCCTATTTCACTTCTCTTGGGATTTCTTGACTTAGATGACTTTAATGGGTTTCACACTCTTGATTCTTGTTGGTTTGATGAAGTTGATCATCAATTTCCTTTGTGTTCTTGCGGATGAAGTGTAGGGAATATTCTATAGGTTTCTTGAGTTGTGGAGATGAAAGATGAAATGAAAATAAATGAAAGAGAGGCCCCTTATATGATTTTAAAATCTGTCCCGACCGAGATCTACGGACCAACATACGGTCCGTATATTTTCTACTGGCCGTATGTCTGGCCGTAGATCTGGTCCAAAGAGACATGCCATTCTGGGCTGAACCTACGGCTGGACATACGGTCCGTGTATTTTATACGCGCATGTACCGCCGTATGTTGCCCAGCTAACCGAGACTTGTTCTCGTCGACTCGTTTGACCTCCGATCCTTATGGAACCTTCTTAACACTTGTTCAACACCTCATTAATATTCTAAGGGACATTATAACTCTTCCTCAAAGCATCATTAAAACATCATTAACTCGATACTCGTAATTCTTGTCCGACACACAACATATGACTTGCTTTCGTTAGCACTTTCTTTCCTTATCTTGAATGTCTTTGGAAATCTTGATTAGGGCCATTAAATGCTATTTCTTACTTATCAAAATGTCGTATACGTCATGCCCTTCGTTAGTCTATTCACTGTACGCCAACGAGAAATTTCCAAGGTGTAACATACAA
Source organism: Lycium ferocissimum (assembly GCF_029784015.1). Classification (NCBI taxonomy): domain Eukaryota; kingdom Viridiplantae; phylum Streptophyta; class Magnoliopsida; order Solanales; family Solanaceae; genus Lycium; species Lycium ferocissimum. The sequence goes on from NC_081342.1 coordinate 22,897,360, forward strand.
GCCATGGGAAGTACGTAACAATGAAGTAAAGGATGAACTACGATCTTGTAAGTCGTAACCGGGAAGGACAATCTTGAAACACAAGAACATGACCATTATCAAGTATAATAAATTATAAATATCATGTAGGGGGAGTTGTGGAAGATTTCAGGACCAAGCAAATCAACGAAAATAAGTTTATCGAAAATTTGGAACAAGTTGGCAGAATTAAGGACAGAATTTTGGGTCAAATTTGGAGGGGTATATCTCCAGGTATATGAGGAGTTTTAAGGTGTTTCAAAAGCCTAAAATGAAGTTCGTCGAGTCTAGTTTCTAACGCAATAAACCTCTCATCGATACGACATCGTAGTAGATAATTATGGACGTTACAAATTAGGCGGACAGAGTAGGTCGCGCCGCTACAGTGATGCCGACTTTAGCACACTATATAAGGGACAAAACTCCATTTTTCCTTCACAAAAAATTTCCCAAATGCTCTAGAAAGTTCATCAAACATATGAGAGCCTATATATCATATAAAAGTGAGGATTTTGAGTAATTGCAAGTTACGGAGTATTAATCGAGGTCCGGACAACGTGTAGTGTGATTATAGTATCGTTTTGCGGTGGATTTCGGCTTGGATTCAAGGTGGATATTGGAGATATTATTGTTATAACAAGGACAAGGTATGAATCTCTCCTTATTGGTATCAATTTCGGCTTCTTTACAGAAATAAAGTTATTAAATAGTAGTATCACAATTTAGTTAGTTGAGAAATTTGAAAAACATCGTGTGGGAAGTTTTAGGAAATATATTGGTATGGATAGTGGTGTTGATAATGTTGCTATTGTGGTTGATTGGTTGTTGATATTATGATTTCGGGCTAGGCATATAAACAGGAGAGATGCTGCCCGAATTTCGGCAGATTCTAAATGGATTTAAATTAAGGGTTTAAGACGAGAGTATGACGATGAGCCTAACAATAGTATGAATGTTCGTACATGTAGATTACGAGGCTACGAATGATCTTAAGTGAATTGCAAGACATGAAGTAAATTGGAAGTCGAGAAATTATCTTCCAGGTATGTTAAGGCTATTCCTCTTTCTTTTAATGGCATCATTCATTTCCTATGAACGCATACACGCCTTCCACAATACCTTATTTCTGAAAATACTAGCAGTTCATGATTCTCAAAATCCTTATGATGCTAAAGACGAATGTTTTCTATAAGGACCATGATGAGGATTAGGATGATCCCATTTCTGGATATTTCAAAGTTATGGTTTTAATGTCATTATGAGATTACTGAGCTGGTTTCAAGATTTTGATTTTGTTTGTTGATATTGATCTCATCTTATGATTTTGCTCAAAAGGCATGATTCCTATTTTGTGATTCCATATATGTTTCCATAACTCTCTTACTTCTAAAAGTTAGAAGTTCATGATTCTTAAAAACTTCTTATGATACTTAAGATAAGATGTTTTCTATGATGAACATGATAATGAAGATCTTAATTCTAGAAATTCCAAAGTTTATGATTTTAATGCTATTATGAGATTATTGAGCTTATTTCATGGCTTTCTCGATTTTATTCATTGTTATTGATCTCACCTTATAATAATTATTCCTTCAAGGTGGGATAAATGATGATGACTGATCCATAATATAATCGGAGGCTACCGACCTGTTATATCTCGCATTTCGCGCGTCGGAATATTTTTAAGTTGATTGCGAAGAATTACGGACAAGGTTATCTTTCGACTTGTTTTGCGACAAATGGTTTATGATTTGGTTGGAAGGAAGCATTAAGGAAAAATTTGGGACTAAGAATGCATTATGGAAAGCTTAAAAATTCATGAAATTAGAGTGAGGTGGGCCATGGCCACATGGAGGCTTGATATATATATATATATATGGAATTAGATGACTAAGGGAGCAAGAATTTATCTTTTATTACCTAAGGAAAACTCTAGAATTTTAAAGAGAAATTTGGAGGGAAAGGAAAAGAAAAAAAAGAAGAAGAAGAGACATGGAGCATGTGCATGGTCATGTGCACATTTTGATAGTTATATATATATATATATATGGATGACTAAGTTCATCATTTTCATCATATTTCCTCTCTAGAAATTTCATGAAAATTGAAGAAGATTGGAGACAAAAAAGAAGGGAGAAAAACGGCTAAGAGGGGCACATGACTAGCCATGTGCCCCAATAAATATATATATATATACAAGTGAGGGCCATGGAAGACATATATTTTCATTCTTCATCCTAGAAATTTCAAGAAAGATAGAAGAAAAGAGAGAGAGAGTCGACGGTGCTATCTTGTGGACTTATGGGGTTGACCATGGAAAAATAATCTCTCCTAGATTTTCCACCAATTGGAAGGCCCTCGTCGACGTGGAGTAGTCGTTAGAACAAGAAAGTCATTCGTTGTTGCTATATGGAGCCTTAGCCGAGGGAGTAAAGTTGAAGGAAAGGTAAGGTTCTAACTTGTTTTTCATGTGTTATGTATGATTTGTATATGTTGTGGAGTATGGAAAATCATGAAAGTATGGAGGTGAAGTGTGGCCGTGTGTGTGCATGTGTGTGTGTGGCCGTGTGTTGTGTGTGTTGTGTGGAGATAGTGAATTAATTGTATTCAATATGTTGTGTGTTGTTGAAATGTGTGAAAATGGATGGAAATCATGGAAAGTTGTGTGTTGGTATGTAGTGTGAAATTTGTTTTGGAGGGAGTAGGATGAACAAATTTTATGTTGTATTTTGGTAGTTGTTTGTTGCGGATTATGTAGTGAAAATGAAGGTTTGATGACCCTAAATGGAAGTCGTGAGTGTAGGGGCTGATTTGAGAATGTAAGGTGCTTCTAATATAGTTCTTGAATTTATAAAAATAATGTTGTAACGTATGGGGTTGTGGATGTAGTTCATGAATTCGGAAGGTAGAAATGTGTTGTCGTTGTCCTTGTTGAACTTGGAAGGTTTCGGGTAGTGTTGTATGAGAGAGGGGCTGATTTGAAGCTTAATGTGATTTCAATATGTTTTCTTGAATGCATGGAAATGATGTGTTAACATATGAGGTTGTCGACGTAGTTTATGAATTTGAAAGAAAGAAATATGTCGTTATTGTTTTCATTGAGTTGGGAGGTCTCGGGTAAGATTGGATGTTGGTTTGGATATCTTGAATTGCTTATCGATATGGTTATTATGATTATTGGTTTGGTTGTTGTTGATATTAGCCGAGATGAATTCTCGGGGTTGGTGAATATATAGGGGAGGTCTTTGTCGAAATTTCCGTAGAAAAGTAATGGCTTGGAATGAGATTCTTCTATGCTTATGGCTAATGCTTGACGCCTATTGGTGTGTTGTAGATCTTGAGGAGCCGAGACGCAAATTAGATTAGTTCCGAGGGCGGCCAAGGTATGTAAAGCTCACCTTTCTTTCTTTGGCATGTCTTAGTATTATTAGGCTATGACCCGAGCCTTGGGGTAATTCCACTCTTAGAATCCGAGCTTAGGTATGTACTTTGTTCGTTCCTTAAGATCTACTCCTTAATGGGACCAAAATAAGATTTTCATGTTTTCAAAAGAATGAATTTCAAAGGTTTTATAAAGAATTTTGACTACAAAAGGTCCTAACTTCAAACGTCGTAACTTTTGCATACGAGCTCGGATTGCCCCGAAACATAATAGGTAACTTCATAAGGCATAACTTTCCCCTAACTAACGTAGTCGGGCTCGGATGGGGGCCGGCACCCGTTCGTGGGGCCCGCGGCTTTTATGCTCGTCTTTAATGGTCTTTGAAGAATCTTAGTGTTATTTTCTCTTCGACTCCCACATATGGATTTCTTATTGGTTTAATGACTTATAAATATGATTTTATGCTTATGGTTACTCACGACTCTGCTCGTGCTCATGGTCATTACCTCGTTCACCGAGTCCCGGGCCGGTTATGTTCGTGCGCAATATGATATTTTCCGGTGTGATCTTGTGTTACGGTTCACCGAGCTCCTCTCAGGCCGGGTTCCGTTTGGTGTGATCTTTGTGATATGGTGTTACGGTCGGCTATGATGTGTTACGGGGATATGTCGGGTTACGGAGATCGAAATCTTACTAGTGTGATGCGTGGCGTGGCGCCGACGACGGGCGGGCGACCACCGTTCTAGGCTTTGTGCATGATTTGCATTTTAATTACATATTTTGATACTTTGCATATTATGTCTATCTTCGTATTTTGTTCCTATGGTTCGTATTTACAACTGCATACTGAGTACATACTCGTACCGACCCCCTTTCTTCGGGGTTGCGTTTCATCGGGTGCAAGTACACCGGGTGAGCTAAAGATACTAGCAGAGATGTTCCGGCGGGATTGGCAAGCTCCACTTGTTTCGGAGTCTTTCACGAGTCGAGTTGTGTGTGTGTTATGACATGAGTCATGTTAGAGACTTTGCGGACGGGTCATGTGCATCGGATATCGATTGTGAGCGGCTCTATAAGCCGTCGTTTTGTTATATGTGATATTACAGATTTTGTACGTTCGCAAGTTTGTGTTTGATTTGAAATTATGTATTTATGATTTGGTCAGGGCCCAATGTAAGTACGAGTATTACGATAGTCTGAGGGTTCGCTCGGCCCTGGATAAGGGTCGGGTGCCCATCACACCCTGTCAGGAATTGGGGTGTGACACGACCTTACGTCACTCTGATATAGTTATGGCTTTTGATTGGGCTCTCGTGCATGCTTTATATATATGTATGTATTTTCTCACACCGCGCCGCGCTATAGTCGGTCGGGCATGGCACGTAGATGTGCACACGCTTTGCGGTGGGCATGTTGATATTGCCCCGACGTGGGAGGCCGGACGCGGGCTAACGATGATAACACCGAACCTTAATGGTCGGGCATGATACTATATATATATACACCCAAGCCTTCAATGGCCGGGCATGATACTATATATATGACCGAGCCTTAATGGACGGGCATGGTACTATATATATGTATAAGAATTTTTTTTTTAAAAGGCCCCCAAGCATGCATGACACCGCCGTGAGGCATCCGGATGTACGTGTATCTCTTATATTCCATGTTATTTTTCATATCTATATTATGTTGTTATTCATGCCTTACATACTCGGCACATTATTCGTACTTTCACCGTTCCTTCTTCAGACGCGCTCATGCCGCGAGTAGGCAAGGAGACGGATCAGACCCGTAGGTGTTCTATCAACGAATTCTCAGGAGCACTCCACCTACTTCGGAGTTGCAGTCTATTTGGTATTGTCCTTATGATCATTTGTATTCTATGTAGAGGCTCGTAGACGTGTATTTACAGTTAGATGTTTTATAGCTCCACCGGTTCATATTGTTATATAATATATTGGTGGCCTTATCGCCTTATTTTGAGCTCTTGATACTTTCTCATAGCCTTCTTGTCTTTATGATATACGTTATGTTGTGGCGACCTTGTCGGTCCGCATATGTACGTATGTGCTAAATGATCGGATATTCCTATGTTGGGCATTTTTACACGTGCAGTGTTCTTTGAGTTATGGTTTATAATGTTCAAAGTAACAGATAAGTCAGGTGGTTCCCGGCCTACGGGTCGGAGCCCGTCATACTCCTGGTAGGGGTGTGACACAAGTACAAGAGCTCCTACTATACAAGAAGATAAAATAAATGACACGGCCCTGCGCACGGGTGAGATGAGCGAGGCGCAGAGAGAATGCCGATAAATCCACATGACAAAACTTCAACTAAAACCTGCAATATATCTAACCCAAAAAGGGCGTAGGAAGAGTAGTATCAGTACACCACACGTACTGGCAAGAATCATAGGTCGACTAAGATTAGTTCGCGTAACACAATATAAAGTCAATAAGATAAGCAGACAAGTCAATGAACCTCAAGATTCTCAATAAAGGTTATTACACCCTCACTACTTACTTTTCCACTTTCAACTATTCACTACTTTTATTTTCAAGAATTACGGGTATTCTATTTAATTTACTTACTACAATACGATGCATCTAGGGAATGTTTCGCTATCTAAAAGTTTGCTACTACACTTATCTTATATTAACCACCCCTCCACACACCATCTTAACGAAATCATAAAGATAAATAAGCAATATCAATGATGGTAGTGCGCATATGCATAACATAGAAATATTAGATGTAGTGTAATGTAGTATGTGATGCAAGGGCCCAACCACATTGTACATACATGTTAACTGATGTCATTGCTCAGTAGTCATGACCTGTAGGGGACCCATGGTGTCCATGTACCACTCGTTCGCATTCACTCCTTAGACCCGAGCCAGAAATCTTCCTCTCCGGAAAGAACCTCGGACGCAGATCCATATCATATATATTCCTCGTATTCAACTCAATGGCCAAAAGACCAGATAACATAAATGCCCATACTCAGCCTTTCCTGCTACATGTATTTCCTCATAACCCATGCAATGCAATGCAAAGATGCAATAAATCAAACAAGTCATGAATCATGCCCTTGTTGGGCGTAGTGCTAATCCAACTCACTTCGGTCCTCTCAATACAAATCTCTTATTAACAAGAAAGACAGCTATGTGAATATTTCAATTTTTCCGAAACTAAAGACGGAAATCACCCACTCCTAGGGATGCATAATTTAAACACGAAGTACCCCTCAGTGATAATAGCATTCCCATTAATAACTATTCATTGTTACCCTAGCTACTATTTACACATGATTTTAATTACATTATAGAATATGTCCAACCAAACTCCATGTCTAAAGACCTAATCATGCAGTCTCCCATCAACTCTAAAAGTATATACGATTCGCTAATCAAAGTCTAACTCAAGTAAATCATAACCTACCTCGTTGACAAACAGTTAATTGATTCTGTCACACCCCGACCTTACTAGGGTGTGATGGGCACCCGACCCTTATTTAGGGCCGAGCGAACCCTCAGACTCTTGCTGCACATAAAATCACGTTAAACTTTTTTAATCAAATAAGATAAAATACATAGTAGATTTTTTTTTTTTCGTAGCCTTCAACTCGAACAAATTTATAATCATACAAAATTCAATACATAACACGGACCGACATATCGGCTGACGAAGCCGCTTACAGACCGACAACCAATACCCACGACGCCGTACGCAAAGTCTCTAATATAACTCAATCATAACAAACAAACTCGACTTGGCGACCCTCCGGGAGAATGGAGCTTGCTATCTCTTTGGAACATCTTCTATAATAACCCACTAAATGCGGGAGTACCGCGCGGCATGAAACGCGACCCCGAAGAAGAGGGGTCGTACGGAAAATGTGCGAGCATATAAGGCATGCAATACGTAAAACGAACCATAACCGAGAGACAGACAAGACTAAAAGATAAGTACATTACTCAAAATACCGTACGCTTATTTTTTTTCGACCACAAATCATACGTACATCTCTATATATCGAAGGAGTACGAAAGTAAACGAGTCATCCAAAGTACCGAAATGCTTATTTTACAATCACGGATCGCATGTCCGAAGAGGTTCGTAAAATACGAGTACACGGTGATGTCACACGTCAGACGGAGTAGAGAACGTACAGAATGTTCAGACGAAGTCATATATCGGACGGAATATCGAACGTACAGAATATTCAGACCACGAACGGAATACAGAACGTATATGATATTCAGACCATGCTTACTTTCCGGACACAGACTATGCATATCAAAATCATATAATATTCACACCGATGCCAGATCTCGGCCCTTTACGAAGGAACGCGTAAACGAGTAATCATATACCGAAATCATATGTCATGTATGCTTATAACAGAACCCGGCCCTGTGATAAGGGACGTGGTAAACAGAATCATATTGTTAGAACCCGTATTTTTGTACATTGGAACAATCCGGATTTAATTATGATAAGTTAAGGACAAAACTATTTCGGGATACAAAGTCGGGATTTTTTTTTGACCTTCGATTTTATTTTGCGATATAAGTTGTGCATGAATTTATTGGTATGAAACAATTAGGAAAATTTGGGTCCAAAAGTGATAAAAATTGGAAGATGAAAATCATCCACAATTCCATGTGGGCCGTGTATAGTGGATTGTGGTGCCCACACAATTTTGTGTCATCTTTTGAGTGGAACAACTCATTAGTGTGGGCCAAGGGGCAAGTGCACAATTCATTTAAGGGATAAAAGATGACCACTTAGTCTTCCATTCATTCACCACACACTTAACACTTAGAAAAAAAAGAGGAGTGAAGCTCTCCTCCATTTGAGGCTCTCGGCCAACAGCCCTGAAAAACCACCTCCATTTCTTGTCCTCCAAAAATTATTTTGATGATGAAAACCCATTACCTTGAGGTCCCTAAGTAGCGTGGAAGCATCGTTGGAGCGATCAATCCATTGTTTTTCATCTTTTGGAAACCCTAGGCTATTGGAAGTTAAAGAGAAAAAGGTAAGATTTGATCTTGTTTTTGTGTTATGAAGGTTATTTTCATGTTGTAGTATCTTATAATGGTTGAAAATCATGAAATAAAGAATGTTGAAGTGGAGGCCATATGTATGAGGGTTGGGCGTGTGATGGGTGTTGTTGTGTTGTGATTGAAATTATGAATTAATGTTTAGTTAGTTGATTATGATCATTGTAAGGTGAAGAACAATTGGGAATCATCCATATATGTGTATGTGTAGTGTTGATTGAAATGGGTCACATTATATGACAATGAACGAATGAACGTCGCTTAATGTTTAATCGTCGTCGCTATGAATCTTATGTTGGAAATGAATGTTTGTTGACTCAAAATGATGTTGTTAATGTTGGACTGTTTTTGGAGGTTATTGTATATTTAATGTAATTGGTATATTGATGAGATAGCATTGTTAGAATGTAAATTGTGGATACAAACCATGATTTGGAAATGAAGAAAAAATTAAAGAAATTTGTCTCGGTTGGGTCATTTTTGTTTCTAGCTTGGAGAAAAATTGGGATTATTGGAAATGTTGTATGAATTGCTTAGAATGTCCTTAAATATTGTTGGTAGGGGTTTGGGTTAGTATGTGAATGTATAAGTGTCGATTCATTGGCTTGAAGGTAAGCCGTCGAATTGAATTTATGTAAGTTGTTGAATAATGGAAAAAGCTATTGTTGTTGTATTGCTTTCCGGATTGGTTGTTGATGTTGCTAGGTTGGTTATTGTTGTTGTTATTGATTATTTTGGCCGAGTTGAATTCTCGGGTAGCCTATTTACGTGGGAAATGTTTCAAATTTCGTAGAATTTAGGGCGAATTTGGAAATTAAGGCCTAAAAGTCATTAGCTAATGTTTGGCATTTTATGGCTTATTTTTAGATCGTGGGCAGCCCTAATCATAGTTTGGATTAGCTTGAGTTTGGATCATTTTGGAGAGCGTTTGAGGTATGTAAAGTAACCTTTCTTTTTGGCATGCCTTAGTTAAAGTAGGCTATGATACGAGCCTCTAGGAAACTCTATTCTCGCAATCCGAGCTTGTCTATGATTCGCATTTGTTCCCTTGGTATTCTTGTGCTAATATGCCATAACATTGATCCTTATATCCTTGAAATTCACAAGTTGCAAAGGTTATGTAAAAGCTGATTTTTTTGGAAAGAAATTATTCTTTAACGATTCTAAAACTGCAAACGCTCATAACTTTCTCAGAAAAGCTCGGAATGCTTTGAAACTTTCGTAGGAGTTTGTATGATATATAATGAGTATGTTTTTCATAGGCGGGCTCAGTTCGGGTCTATACTCGTCCGTGGGTCCCGCGACGCTCTTTTATGTGAATTCAATAACTTTTGAAACAAAAGTGATAATTATTATTCCGATTTCGAATATGACTATTTTACTTATCTTTTGGATATATGATAATGATTTTATGCATATGATTACTCACTACTCCGCTCGTGCCTATTATGATATCGTTTGCCGGTTCCCGGGTCGGTACTGTTGTCGTGCGCATTATGATACATTCCGGTGTTATGCTGTGATTATGGTTCACCGAGCTCCGAGCTCGAGGGCCGGGTTCCACTTATGTTTGGCGTTATCGTGTATGGCGATATGTCGTGTGTGATATGTGATGGAGATTCGGAGATTTGAAACCTTCGGTGTTATCTTGTGTTATGGCGCCATCGACAGCGGGCGAGCATATTTCCGTGCCCTATGCATGACTTATATTTTGAAGTAACATTTTAATATTTTGGAAATGCATTTACTTTCTTCGTACCTCTATTTCGATTTGATCTCGCATTGTACATTACATTTTCGCTTTGCATACTCGTACATATTTCCCATCGACCCCCTTTCTTCGGGGGGTGCGTTTCATGCCCGCAGTACGGACGCGCGCTTTGGTGATCCACCGGTTTAGGACACCTTCTTCTGCTATTTGGAGTGCTCCTCTCATTCCGGAGCTTATACTTTTGGTATATATATTCGTCTGTTGCATTTGTATATATTTGTTCATGGGTACGACGGGGCCCTGTCCCGTCATCTGATTCCGTCTGTCTGTTTAGAGGTCTGTGGACATGTTTTGTGGGTTGTGCCTACTTTCGTACGGTTGTGTTTGTGTATGTTGTGTTTGGGCGATCCCATTCGCCGCGGCGGCCGGTCCGCATATATATATATATATATATGATGTGTTGGTGGCCCTGTGTGGCCTTTGTTGGTATTTTCTGTGCGCAGGGTTATTTTGGATAGTCTGTAAAATAAAGGAAACTCTGCCGAAATTTTTCTGGAAATTATCTAAATTTGGAATACAGCCTTGTCGGCTTCTGTCATATACTTGGGTGTGTTTGATATAATTGTGATAGCGTTTGATAGGTGTGTTTAGGTGCCCAGATCGGGCACTAGTCACGGCCTACGGGGTTGGGTCGTGACACATATAACATATATGCACATAACAGAACCCGGCCCTTTAGTAAGGGACGCGGTAAGCAAAATCATCATATTCCAAAAGCATACACCATAGGCGCATGTAACAGAACCCGGCCCTCTAGTACGGGACGCGGTGGACAGAATCATCATGTGCCATCCTGGCCGCCACTCCCAACTCATGATGATATATAAACATACATATAACAGAACCCGGCCCGCCTATGAGGGACGCGGTGAACAATGCAGAGGAAGAGCACGATAACAGAACCTGACCCGGGACGCAGTGAATCATACCGTGGAGTACGCACAAGAACATAACAGAACCTGGCCCGGGACGCAGTGAAAGATACATTGAGTCATGCACCAGCAGAGTCGTGAGAAACCATATGCACATAAATCCAGACTCGATGAATACGTACTCTTACCAACATTCGATGGCTCGGAAACGAGTTTCGGGTTCGCCCGAGTTAGTATCGGAAGTTATGAGCGTTTGTAGTACGAAACCTCTTCGGCTTTTTAAGCGTTCCAAGATCGGACATGAAGAACATTAAGGCTTATAGATCATACTCATATTAGAATACTCGGATCGGACGACTCATATCCAAATACACATAGCATTACTTATATCGGACGCTCATACCAGAATACTCATATCGGAGTTATCATGTCGGAATGCTTATACCAGAATACTTAGATCAGAATGCTTATGTCAGAACATATATATATCAGAATAGAATGCTTATATTAGAATACTTATATCGGAATATTTACATCGGAATGCTTATATCAAAATATTCAAATCAGATCATTCGTACCGAAGCGTTTATATCAGAATAGTCAAACCAGAATACTTATATCTGAGTTACCAGATACTTATATCAAGTTCGGAACAATAGTCAAAGATTTCCTTAATTATCGTACGGTAAAAGGACAAATAGAACAATACAAATAGGTCTCTGAACTGTGGGCCCACCTCGGGTCAAGTCGAGGTGGCATACGTAAATTATAAACATTTGGCCTTATAATGTCATCTACGAAAGTTCAGGGTAATCCAATTCCGTTGGTGGAAGTTACATATGTTCAAACTCACTTTTCTTAACTAAACATAATATACCTAATTCAATTATACTGAATGAAAAAGGGTCAAACATAAGCTCGGATTTCTAAGAGTAGAATCGTCCCCGAGGCTCATATTCAAACCTATTACAACTAGGACATGCCAAAGAAAAAAAAGAGTAAGCCTTACATACCTTTTCCGGTTACGCTCTCCAAATTCAAATCCCGTTTCCTCCAAAATCTACAATTGGTCACATTTATCAAATATTAATCATAGTGCTTTAAGAATTTAAGCTTAACCAATACTTGTCTTAATCTTTCAAATAAATTCACTTATATTCTGCCGAATTTTCGGCAGCATTTCCCCTGTAGCTACACCATCCCCGAGATACAACTCGGCCAATTTCAACAACAATCCGAGAATGGAACTCGGCCACATTATTAACAACAATTCCAACAATTATTCCAACAACACTTACAATACTCATAATGATTCCATACCACCCGAATCCTCCAAATTCAACAAACAATATCACCAACACGTTTTTATCTTCCAAATTCATAAACTTCCTCAACAATACACACATTAGCAACATTATATTCATAAATAAAGAAACAACACCAAAATCATATTGGCTTCCCAACCAGCCCGTACCCATTCCAACATCAATTTAAACCATCAATTTCTCATTTTCATCATAGAATACATATCAACAACAATCAAATTACTACATAGAAATTTATTCATTTTTCCTACACAACCTATACACCACACGGCCAAGCTCCAACTTTTACAACTCTAACTAAAACCATCACACTTTCATTGTCAACATAGAATTCTCAACAACAACAACTAAAATACTAAGTAGAATCATTGAATCATTGCTCCTACAAATCACACATGCACACGGCCACATCACCACATACACGGCCACATTCTCAACACAAGGTTTCATGAATTTCATTCATTTTCTACATACCACAACATATACAACCATCCATAACATATAAGAGAAGGCTAATGCTTACCTTTTTCCTTGATTCTCTTCTTGTCTTGGATCATGAACTTGCAACCAAGAGTAACTTTCTTGCTCAAATAATTATCCCACGTTGGAGAGGACCCTCAAATTAGTAGGAACTCAAGGAGAAATAAATTTTTTTTGCTCAAGATTTCCCATGGTCCATTTTTTCCTCCATATGGCCGAATGGCCTTATGTCTCCCTTCTCTTTCTCCAAGTTTCTTCATCTTCTAAAAGATGAAGAGAATTATGCTTTATTTATCCTTTTTTTTTTCCATCACTTATTCATATTTACACTTAAGTCCCTTCCAATCCCAATTAGTCACATGCCCCCTTCTTTCCTTTTCTAGAATTTTCTTGAAATTAAAAGATGACTTAATTGTCATCATTTTTCATCCTTTTTCTTTCCCTTTTTTTTTTTGTCACATGGCCAATATGGCCTCTTTGGAATTTTCATGAACCTTGTGTAAGATTACCGTTTTTCCCTTCGACTTTTCTCAATATTACCACTTCGCCCCTAACCTTCCACATTATTTCCATTGGTCATTTTGCAAATTTCTCTTTTTACCATGGCCTTTCCAAATCTTTCCATACTACTAATGTTCATAAATAATATTCCTAGCAACTCGTACATTAAAATAATTCTTGAAAATGATCTTGTCCTTAACTTGCCACGACTTTCTCGAATTATCCGAATGTATGAAATACGGGATATAACAGATTCCCCTTTTGAATTGCTCGCCTTTCTAACCTTGATCCGAATCCATAAGAGGTAATAGCCGTAGGGAATGGTGGGGAGGAAAATAAAAAGGTCTCTTTTTCTTGGTGTCAAGGGTTTTTCTTTCATATGGAACCCTAGGAGCAGCCTTTAGGAGTCTTTTATTGAAAAAGAAGAGAAAAATAAACTAAGTGACCAAAAACGCGGTCACTGCCCCGCGTGGACCTCTGCGGCGGTCGAATTGCCGCTATAGCAGTACTACTATGGCGGTCTATATCGGTCTGCTTCCTTCCCTAGCCCAAAGTTTTCTAATTCTGTCCGGAATTGATTTTTTTTTCCACTCTTAACCCTTAAAACACTCCATATGGCTTATTATTAACGATCCTAGACCTAGATTGGGCATGGGTTCGCGGAGTATTAACTAACGACCGGACGGGTCGTTACACCTAATGCCCTAGCGTTATCGCCTAGAGGCGCATTCACCTACCATGATCTTCACATCCCCTTAAACACTGCTCAAAAAAAGAGAAAAAATGTCCAATGCCATTTACTTTTGAGTGCTAAGCACAATAAACACTACTACAACCTATAATTGTTCTCATAAAAGTTTCTTCTTCATGGAAATATGCAAAAAATAAAAGGACAAACATGATCCCTAAGCAGATGTGTAAATGTGTCCCTTAAATTGTGCAAAGTCTTTTTTCCATGTTTGACAAAAGAAACAAAATTGACCAGCTCTCGTGCAAAAAATGTATGAATGGAACTCTTACAAGTCATAACTTTCACAATGGCATCCACCTGAGCTTCCACACCTTTCAGTCTTGTTGTGCCCATGGTTCGTTTTGCAAAAAGGGAGAAACTAGGCTTTCAAAGTAAATTGCCCCCGCAAGACCATATCCAACCTTAGTAAACTTTGGATATCTGATTGATTTATCCTTCAGATCGTAAAACACGAAATTTTGTCCAAACATAAGCAAAACTTCATCATTATTTGAAATTAAAAAGGGTGGATAAAACACCAATGCAACAGGACTATGAGGACACTTGATGGTAAACATCTTTGTCTAAGATTGTTTAACCCCATACTCCTTCCTAACCCACACATCTAGATCAGTTCTTTGACGATTACCATTGCATATCACAGAAAGATTATTTCCCAACACTCCCAGCACCAAAACACCATCTTTTTCTCCATAGCAAGGCTGCTCCACCTTTTTCCATTTCTCATCAGTCAAATCAAAACAATGATGCTCCAGCCCTTATACAAAACATAACTAGTATTATTAGCCCAATGAAGCTTCCCATTCACACACTTACCCGAACCAAAGCATTTCAGCCCATTCGGAAGATTTTGGATGCTTCTCCAAGAATCACTCTTTTGACTATATATTTTCACCTCAACTTTATCTAAACTACTGTTATCAAATATACAGCCTACTACCTTATAATCACCATGCAACTTATCATATCCAAAACCATATATGAAACAATCTCTAAAATTAGTTGTAAAATTAGGCAATTTCCTATGCTTTCTAATTGATGGATTCCATATACACAAATCTTTTGCCCTATTAGAAAGACAAATCAGTCCATTAACAGAACCCACAACAACCCAAAAAGGTTTAGTTTGTTTTTTCATAGGATAATCCAAGTTTGCGGCCTCCGGAACAGTCTTAAAGTAAAGACCTAAGAGAACAGTCCTTCAGATTGTACTTAGGTTGATAAAACCTCAACATAAGCCTATGGTTGGTGTACTCCTTGTTATCAGCAGATATACTAAGATGGGCCTTGATAAACTCAGGGCTAGAGATGAAAGCGAGCCAAGATTTTGAAACAGACTTGATTTGCAAGAGGAAGCTCACTGGAAGCCTCGAGAGGATTTCAGTATTGAGTTCTGGTACAAGGGTAAGGAATGGTAAGATCAAAATCATGCATTGAAGTTGATGGAAATGGAGAATGCTTTATGGGTTTGCTTCGTTTTGGATGTTCATGGGAGGCTTCGTCTCCCTTGGATTTCATTTCAATTGCCATGGAAAGAGCAGTGTCAAAGTCACAACAAAGTCTTCCTATATATATAATCTTGAGATGACAATTAATTTTCAGAAACCTCATTCTATTCGTAACACACACGTTCCTTGTAGTTTAAAAAATACCCTCATCTCCTCAGGGATGGGCGTTCGGTTCTTCGGTTCGATTTTTATCAAACTTCGGTTTGGCTATTTCGGTTTCAGTTTCGGTTTTTTGAAGGTGGACACCAAACACCGAACCCAACTAGTTCGGTTCGGTTCTTTTGGTTTCGATTTTTTAAAGTTCGGTTTCGATTTTTTCAATTCGGTTTTTTTTTATATGATATTAGAAGCAATTCCATTTACACTAATTCATATTTTCAAAAGCAATAAAACATAAAACTGATAAATTAAAATCAAAATCAAACAAACAGGATACACAAGAACAGAAAATCATAACCATGATATAGGATTACTAGGTATACATACCTTAAGAATAATTAAGAAAACACATAAATGACATACATTAATCCTAAAGACACATCCTAATCACCTTTCTTTGCTAAGGATTTTTGATTTTTTCTCAACTAAAGTGGAAAATTAGGGATACAAAACCAAAAGAGGGCTTGTTACAATTGAGTTTTTTCTTGGTCTTAAACTTAATGGCCTGGACTATTTTAATTTTTTTGGGTAATGTATTAAATTTCGGTGGACGTTCGATTCTTCGGTTCAATTTTATTAAACTTCGGTTCGGCTATTTCAGTTTTGGTCTTTTGAAGGTGGACACCAAACACCGAACCAAACTAGTTCGGGTCAGTTTGGTCCTGTTTTTCGATTTTCGGTATTTAATTTGATTTTCTTTTTTGTAACGTAATCAAAATCAAATGGTAGAATTATGTAATGTTTCAAAATTGTCCCTTGGTGACATTAACAGTTAAATAATAACAAGCTTTATAAATTTCAGTTTTTTGGAGGTGGACACCAAATACCGAACCAAACATAACAAAGTCTTCTCTTATTTCTTAAATTCTTATCCGATCAAATGATGCTACATAAATTGAGACGGAGGAAGTATGATTTTTATAAAAACTCTCCTCGTTACAAAGTAGGTGGAATGAATTGGCTTCTAGAGTAAAGTGGCTTTATAAGTCAAAAATTGTATCTACAAATTTGAGAAAGGAAGTTTGAGTTAATGATACTTTGAAAATGGTAGAAGATGAAAAGTGAGCTCTGAAAAATGTGATATATTTATCATTACGATGAGCCCAAGAGAGCGTCTTTTGAGATCTCCATAGCGAGTTAGTAGAATTTCGAAAGTCTTCGGAACAAACATATATCATAAATTTATTATCCCTTCATCCATTTTTACTTGTCATTTATTGATTTGACACATTTTTAAGGAGACATAAATAAAATGACAATTTTATTATATCACCATTAATTATTATTAAGTCAAACAATCAAAATACTTTAAAAGTCATGCAACCACTAATAATTTCTTGAAGTTTTCAACTAAATAATTAATAATAAGGATAAAATAGGTATGAATTGATAAACTATCTTTATATTTCCCAAACTGTACAAGTAAAAATAGACATTGATTTTTAAATGTACTCCTTCTGTTTCAATTTATGTGAACCTATTTCCTTTTTAGTTCGTGTCAAAATGAATGACTTCTTTCCTAATTTGGAAACAAATTCACTTTATGAAGTCATTTACGTACCACAAAAATATTCAAGACTTATTTTGAACCACAAGTTTCAAAAGGCTTCACTCTTTCTTAAATGTCGTGCCCAGTCAAATGGATTTACATAAATTGAAAAGGAGGAAGTGTATGATAACTAAAAATGGAGCGAGTAGTAATTTAAAAAAAAAAAAAAAAAAACAAGAACAGCAGTCTTGTTCTGGTACTTGATTTGAAACATCTATCTACTCGAAGAGCTCAAATTTGTTCAATACTCCCTTCGTCACAAATTATGTATCGTGATTATTAAAAATAACTGTCTCAAATTATTTATCATTTTTAGAAGTTTAAGGCACAATTAATTATTTTTTCCAATTTTACCCTTGATAAATTTTATCATTACTGGAGGTGACACATCAATAGAG
This sequence comes from Lycium ferocissimum, assembly GCF_029784015.1. NCBI lineage: Eukaryota > Viridiplantae > Streptophyta > Magnoliopsida > Solanales > Solanaceae > Lycium > Lycium ferocissimum. The sequence continues at coordinate 22,915,143 of NC_081342.1, forward strand.
TAAATATTTAATGGAGAAAGATTATAACTTACCCATAAATAAGGGTAAAGTTAGTCAAATACTCATATTAATTAATACTCCATCCGTTTCAATTTATGTGAACATTTTCAGCGTACGAGAGTCGAACTTTATAACTTTGACCGTATATTTTGACATAAGTTTTTCAAGATTGTAAAAATAAAATTTATATATTTAAAAATTATATAAAAAATATTATAAGTTATGATAATTTATAATTCAAATAATTTAAAAAAAATGAAAAAACATGATTAAAAACCTACCTTATAACTCTCCAAATAATAATATGTTCATATAATTTGAAACAGTATTTCTTGATAGGCCTGCAAAACAAAAAAAGGAAAAATGATTTGACACGGAATGAGTAGAATCTACCCCAAATGGACTGTGAGGGAAATGAGGCCCTCCACCGACACGCAAAACGCAAAAAAACCACTAACATTTCAAATTTTGGTTCAATAACTATCCACATAATAGTTCTTCTACGGGAAGCAACAAGTAGATGACTCGTTGAGAGCATAACCTTATGATAATCACAATCTTATCTTTCTTATACATAGAAAAAGAAACGGCTTGTAAGATTTTCGTGTCCAAGAGAGAGCTCAAACTTGTGCTACCCAAATGGAAGACCCAAAACGCGGCAAACCAACAATGGATTCTCAATTTCCATCAACTTCAATGCACTTGACAAACCTTGACCTTCCACCAGAACTCATCACTGAAATCCTATCAAGGCTACGAGTGAAACCCCTCTTGAAATTCAGGTGTGTGTCCAAGTCTTGGCTTGCTTTAATCTCTAGCCCTGAATTTATCAAGACCCATCTCAGTATATGTGCTAATAACAAGGACTACACCAACCATGCACTTATGTTGGGTCCTCGTCAACCTAACAACAATCTTATGTACTGTTCCCTTCGTTCCTTACTTTATAACGACTCTGTTACCCATGCATTTGACTTGGATTATCCTATGAAACTACCCCATAAATCTCTTAGTATTGTAGGTTCAGTCAATGGGTTGATTTGTTTTACCATTGAGGAACAACATAACTTTCTTTGGAATCCATCAATTAGGATGTTCAAGAAATTGCCTTATTCTAGGTCTACATTGAGGTCTAAATACTTTTTAATGTATGGTTTTGGATATGATGAACTTCATGATGATTACAAGGTAGTTGGTATTACTACTTCAGATAATAAGGGTTCGTGTCATGTCAAAATATATAGTCTAAATAGTCACTGTTGGAGAAGTACTGATGATTTTCATGGTGAGTTGCCAGTCGGTAAGTCGGGTATGGTTGTGAATGGGAAGCTTCATTGGTTTACTTTTATTGCTGGTCTTAGTGCTATTGATCGTGTTGGGCTTAATGGTCGGGACATCGTTTCTGTTAATTTGGCTGATGGGAAATATGGAAAGGTGGAGCACCCCTGCTACGGAGAAGGAAAATTTGACCTTACGCTAGGAGTGTTGGGAAGTGATCTTTCTGTGGTTTGTAATAATGGGAAGACTTACACAGATGTGTGGGTTATGAAGGAGTATGGGGTTAAAGAATCTTGGATAAAAATGTTGACCATCAATCCTCCCAATAATCCGTTGAATCATCTGTTTTGTCCGCTCTTTTGCATGTCAAATAAAAGTCAAATTTTGTTTGAGGATGGATCAACTTTCATGATTTACAATCTAAAGGATGACTCGATAAGATATCGAAACATTACCAACTGTGCTGACTTTCGGGATGCAAACATCTACATTGAAAGCCTCGTTTTGCCCTTCCGCCAGAAGAAACCAAGGATGCAGCAAAAACGAGGGCTGAAAAAGTGTAGATGAAGAGGAGTTCTCTGTACATTGATTCTCAAACTTTTCTTTCTTTTGTCAAATATAGCAGAAGACATTCCTATTACTGGTATCATTGATTGAACCATATCTGCTTGCATATCTTTTTGGCCATTTTTCCTTTTTGCTTCATGAAACAATAATTTTTGCAAGAGCAACTATTTGATTAAAGTTCGTGGTTTCTTAATCGTCAAACTAAATGGCACTCAACATTGCCTATAGTATTGATAGGTGAAATGCACCAATAACCCCTGTGTGTAGCACTTCCAAGGCTTATTGTTTGATCTAGGGGCTTCTCCAATAATCTTCTTTAGGTGAAAACTTAATAGGGTGAAGGAGGAACCACAGGAATGACGGAACATCAGTTAAGGTCTGAAATAGTATCTTGTTTTGGTACTTTTCCTTGCTCCTAATAGCTAATTTCTTGTTTTCCACTAAGTTTTATTCTTTCCGTGCTGCCAGTTGCTAACTGTATATTTTCTTTAGGACTATCTTCTCATTGGTTTACTTATTTGGTCAATCAAAGGCTACATTGTCTTTTAGTTTGGGCATAATGTTGACATATGCAATGGTATATTGCAAGATAGAGCATTTTAGGAAGCAAATTTAGCTATGAAAATGAGCTATATTTAGGAAACAAATTCTTGACATGTGATCATGATTGTGTGTGGTGTACCAAAGGACATGGAAATGTAGGAGAAAAAGATATGAGAATGAGCTATATTTAAGAAGGCCCTGTCTAAAAGAAGTAAAGGAAAATACAAACCTTTTTCATTGTTGTTATTTCTAACAGCAGTTTCCTACAATAGTAAACTCCTTTATCATGCTTAGAGTATTTATAATTCGACTTTTTTTAGGAAAAAAATTCTTGTACGTTATGTTCTATCTTTCACATTATTAAAGCTAAACTAAGTAGGTGCAATTGTTATGTACCACCAAGTGAGAGATGAACTTGTTTAAAGTATTTCAAGTGTAACTCCTACTCATATGCATCAACGATGTATCATGATATTTTGAAAAATTGACCTAAGTCAATGTAGCAAAGCTGTAATAAGGAAAACTAGATAATCCTTGTGTGAATTAAGAGACAATGTCAAGCGTTTGATAGACATGCATCGCCTTATATCAATTTGTTGATTTGCGTCTTTTGTAAGCCATTAAATTGAGGAAGCAAGGGAGAAATGTAGCGCCGGCCAAGGTAACTTAATGTGCATTAGTGGAACAATATGAAGGAGAAAAGGGAAAGAACCAAGAGGTTTGTATTTGTGAGTTAGATTTACTAGAGCTAGAGAGGGGCATGGTTTCATGTAAATCTCCTTCTCTAAATCAATAAGTTACCCATTTTTGCTAGAATAGTATATTGGATCCGTACGAGTAGCTTGTTATTTATTCTTAGCTTTTATTCTTTTGGCATTTAATAATAGAATATGTATAGTGCATATATACTACTTGAAGTTGCATCATGTTCCATCTAGATATCAGATAAGATATATATAATTGTTTCCTGTTTAGTGCTTAAAAGTTGAATGGGACATGTCTCAAATGTAGTTGGTAGGGAAATGGAGCTCATACTTTACCTTAAACAAGAATGTAGTTTCTAATTAAGAGTTATGTTTGCTACATGATGTAGACCATGCATATGGCACTTCTTCCTAAAATCTACACTCCCTTTTATCTAGGAGGTGTTTAGTTAAATGTTATGTACTATTGAACTTTCAAGAAGTGAATGCTGGTGTAAGGAACAACTGATATACTCCTTGCTGACTGCATGAATTGCAATGAGTATGATTTTTCTCTGTAGTTGTTCTTCTTCCTCTATCCTGTAACATTCTGCTGCCTTCTGCACCACCCCTAAGTGTTGTTGGGCTTTTCTTCTCTTATTTTATCGTTATTATTTTGTTCTTGGAAGTCTTCTGTTCCTTCTTCTTTCTCCTCTAATTTTTCCATTTTCCAATCTTTTCGTTGCCGTACTTGTTCAGTCACTCTGAGCATAATTGGTTATCTGATTGTTAGCGATTGCTCTGCATTCTTTAAACTTTGTGATTTGTTATTGGCTTTTCTATTTTCATGATTAGTTCTAGGGTTTGATTAGATTTCTTCTGTTTGTGCTGGTTGCTGGGTTGTATCTGATGCACTTATGGTACAGCAAAGCAATACTATACCTAATTAAAAAGTTATTCTTATTCATTCTGATTTGAAGGAACTGAAAATTTGAAATGAAGAACACTGCATCTAATATGATGTTACTTTGAAGTTCTGGCGGTCTGTGGATCCAAACATTTGTAAAACTTATGTCAGTCTGCTTTCTCTTGACGTCAAAGTTATTGTTTACTTACAAAATCATAATGGAAGATCAGTGGGTAAACCTAGACAGATCATTGGTAGGAAGCTTGCGCCGAATGTAGAGGATTGCTTAGGATGGGAATTTGAACCCTTAAGACTTAAAAGCACTCTTATTAGATTTAACTTCAAATGAGCAGGTTGGCAAAATTGTCTTCGTTCTGACAGTGAACCAAAACAGTTGTTTGTTTGTTAACCTTATCTTCTTTTTGAAGAGATATAAAGAGAAGGGATGAATTAGTCTTAGGTTTTTTTACCCAAAGTTGAACTCTAGTTTTTTTTTTTACCCAAAGTTGAACTCTAGTTTTTTTTTTACCCAAAGTTGAACTCTTATCTATCACCATTCAGTTTAAACCAAAAAAGGACCAACATAATTCGATGTCTCAAGTACACTAATAAACCGAAACATTCTGAGATAAATAATTTCTTGCTAAAATAGCAATAAAGTAACTAAAAAGAACTGATGAGTGAAAAATAAACTAACAGTCTGCATGATATCCCCAGCAGTAAACTTAGTACCCCTGTCCTTGTCAGCAGCTGCACGTCCCTTAGCCTTTCGGTCAAGTACTGATTTCCTGTCTTTGTCAAGCCTGAGTTTTGTAATAACATCTTAGAACAGTGAATACCAACATTAACAGTAGATCCATTGACCTTCTCTCTAGTTGTACAGTCAATGTGAATCACCCTTTTTCTTATAATCGAGAAATCCCCATGGGTTTGTGGTGCAAGGTTTGAAGCTTGGTGGATACTGGGCTTGCCCCTCCACCCTTCTCCTCTTAAATACCAAGCTTTTTTCTGCAGCAGAGTTCGACCCATACATCCCGTGATGTGCTCGTACTAGTAGTCCAAATCCCTAGGGGCGTGAATCACCCATTTCTTGCGGTACACTTGCCCTCTCAAGTCTCAACCTTTGTAGGTCCCCATTGACAGTGGCGGATTTAGGATTTTCACTCAGGGTGTTCGGAAAAATAATTGAACCTAAATATACACTGTAATATATGTTCAGGGTGTTCAAAAGTTAATATATGTACATAAACACATAAAATTTACCCTAAATATACACTGTAATTTTTTATCCAGGGTGTTCGGGTGAACACCCTGGGCTCTTGGTACATCCGCCCCTGCCCATTGACAACCTGAATTTCGTCGTCATTCCTCACCGGCATAGATGGTACATTGTACTTCGAATGTAAGTCGGAAGATAATGATACACTCATCAACACCCTGCACACGCTTGACGGCCATGTGGAATGGCCTTCCTGCTGAAACTAAAAATGCTGAAGCACACATCCTTAAACGAGTAACTGGTTGAATAATTGAGATGACATGTAAGGTTTGGTCACTTGGATGATAGGAAGTTCTCTTCTTTGTTCCTAATATATGTGGTTCTACTACGTGATGTTACTGACCATGGATACCAATTTTGCTTCTTGCATAATCTCTGTTTTGTTGTTACTGCAGTGAAAAGGTCTAGAAAGGCGAAACAGTTCTAAGGGTTTTGTGGGCAGTAGTACATAGCATCTTGACTGATGTATAATGTAAAATTGAATATCTACTGACTAAGTTGAGCATTGACATGAACCACTATCAGGTTTTTGACTAACATGGATTTTTCTACTTTACTGTCTTTTTGGCCATGCTGTTTTGTTAGTGTGTATGTGTGGGGTTGGGGGGGGGGGGGAGGGATGCTGCTCGATCGATTTGGGGTTAGGGTTCGTTTTGTTTCTTTGCTTTCATATAGTTGAAACTGGTAAGCTGAAAGCTCATTGTGTATCTGGAGGAATATGCACATTTGCAAGGGGAACCTTTTATGCTCTGTCCTGTTCATCAACAGTTCAAATGCCATTTTTTTTTAAAAATTGGTACCTGGAGTTAGGCATCTGTGTGCTGTTAGTGGCTAAGGTGTAGTCCATATGTGAGGATGAGACTACTAGCTGGATTTTATATGTGAAATGTTCAAAAGTTATGGTATGATCATTTATGTAAAATTGTAAATGTTTTGACTTTCTGGATGAACATGAAATAAAAAGGTGAAAATAGTAAATCGTTTTGCGGTAATGGGTGATCAAGATTTAGCACCTTCTCTACTTAACTTTGTTAGCACCTTCTCTACTTTAACTTTTTTAGCACCTTCTCTAGCATATTTGTTATCTATCATTATGCAATGGCTGATTCTACGAACATCCAGTGAGAATTTTTAGCGACTCCAAAATGCATTCATTTTTATAATGATCTTGGTCACTGGCCAATTCTTGCCTTTATTGTGGGGATAAGGCATAAGTACCCCAAAGAAGTGTCATCACCATAGAAATCAGAATTTAAAAATACAAGATAAAAAATAAAAAAATGAAAAATGCCACAGAAAATTAGTAAATAATCAAAATTACACAAAAAACTGCAAATTTACACAACCCTACGCTAAACTGAAAATTGCACTACACATCCTCATAAAAAACCCATGTTTGTAAATTCCTTAAACAAATAATCAGAAACTAAGTAAATAATAAAAAAAAAAACTAAAAGTAACTGCAAATTTAAATTAAGAGGAATTTAAGTCTTTAAGTTGATGTTCATGTAATTATGGGGAGAGAATATAGGAATCAGGTAGTTATCTTCCGTAATTATCTTCAAATCAAATATCTGACCCTACGTGGGAGACTCCATTGACCCTTTTTCAGGGCCATTTAGAGACAACAATTGAATGTTTCTTCAAGAATTTGCAAGCATTGAAGATTATACTGTTTGTGGATTTCCAATTTGTTCCACTTGGTTGATTCCAACTCAATCGATGCCGTTTACCCACTCTCAGGTGTGAATCCGTTTACTCGCTCTCAGGGGTGAATCTATGTTTAAAAAATAGGTCACGTGAACCCATGGTCACCCGACTAAACTCGCTATGTTATGTATACAATCCTTAAAATATATCTAATATTAACTAAAGAAACACATGTCATATAAAAAAAAATTAAAAAAAAAACAAAAAAAAAAACTGAAGGAACACATGGTCAAACTATATCAAGTGTTGGGTTTAGTCCCTTAAAGTTGTGTGATCGAACCCTATTAAATGCATTTTTTGCGTCTTTTTCCTTTAAAAAAATTATAAGGTGAACTCATCCTTTTAAAATTCTGGATTCGCATCTGCCCACTCTACACCATTGAAGAAGCCACTCAACTCTCTCTTCATCCTTTCTGCTATCAATGCAGACTCTCTGGTAAAATAAAATGAACACTCATCTTTTTCTCTGCAAATTGGTTATGAATCGTAGTACTTATGTTCGTTTATTATTTATGGAGTATTGTTTTTGTGTTGTTGAAGGATGGGGCCACCATTATTTTAAAGTTTTGTGATCTAAGTAAACAAAGTTAAATTATAAGAACTTTATGATAAGAGGAAGTAGTGTTGTTTTTTATGCTTTCCTTTGTATAGGGAAAGGAAAATTTGTCAAAAGAACTATGAAAATGATTAAGAAAGTATACAAAGGAAAGCATATATAAACAAGACTACTTTCTTTGTATATCGAGCTTTCCTTATTGTTATTATGAAAAGTTCAGTGAATGATGTGTCAATATATATAATTTCAATTGGATGTCAAATATGAGGATGGACATTTATTTGTTAAAGTACTAACTTTTCTGATGTAATGGCCTTTGCACTCCTTTAGTCTTAAAAATCCCTTTTCCTTATAGTATTTGGATTCTTTGATGTAGCATAAAGTAATCAAAATATCGATTCATTATGTTCCAGTACTTGTGCAGTTGTAATATTTCCGGAACTTTTTAAATAGTCCTAACTATTCTACCAGCAGATCTTTCTATTGGTATAAATCGTTAATGCATCCTCATTGAGTTTTGTTGGAGAGCAATGCATAGTGATTTGCACTGAAAAATTTTCTGGTCCGGGAACATATGAAATGAGCATTTCCATTTATATTTTTTGGTAGTCAATGTGTAGAGTCGTATTATATTACTTTTCTAAATTCTTCAGTATTTGCAAAACACACTACTGAATCTGAATGGCGTCAATTTATAAAGTAGGAGCATTTGCAAAATATGACTGTAGATGCTAATTTCATCAGCAAAGTTTCCAGCAACAAGATGCAATTGAACTTGAAGGTTCGCGTTGTGCGATTATAGAAAGTTCTGGATTGTGAGAGACCAGGAAGTTCATTATCGCAAGAGTTGATTCTGCAGGATGAAAAGGTAATGCACACTACTTTTACAATTATTATATTCTAAATTCAAAAATTTGGGTATGTGACAATATATTACAGTAATTGGTTTGTCCAAACCAAGAAATGTCATATTTTCCCCTCTTACATCACAAATTTCAGTGTAAAACTTATTTTTGAGATTGAAGGATGTTTGTATGAATTAAAAGAGGTGTAGTTTTGGAGATCTATCATATCTGGCTTAAGGAAAATAAAGGTGTGCAGAACGTTACTTTTTTCATTTTTGTGAACCACAATAGTGAATTTTAAATGGTTGAACAGATAGTATAATTTATCAACGTAAACACTAATAGGTAGGGTACCCTATCCACCCAAGAACATAACCATCTTTTTTCTCATACTTAAAGAAAGGAATAAATCGGATTGATTCGTTTAAACCCAGATAAATTTAGCACCTTTTGCAACTATTTCAAATCTATTTTCGAAAAACATCCAAAACTGTGCCAAAGAAATCGGGTCATTCCCAAAAAATGTTTGACATTTATTCTTGTATTGTAAATCAATTACCTAATTTGCGAAAATAATTGGGTTTTGAAATGACTGCAACTTCAATTTTTTTCGCCCGGAAATGGTGTAATGGTGTTGGAGGGTGAAGATGAAAATGGTGGGGATTTTGCCTTTTTTCAATTTTTTTTTTTTTTTTTGTAAAAATAAGGCAAAACAATAAAGAAAAAGTCAAAAGGTTATTTATAAAAATAAAAATGATTTGGCATAGTTTTAGCTTATGTGGATTCTGACAGCAGCACAATTGAAAGACTCACATCGTCAGAGGGGTTTAAAATGCTTGTTTTGATCATGTTCCGGGACCTGGATGAAACTTCATGAAGTACAGTCACCAGAATGTCAAATCAGGACATGTAAAAGGGCCTCCCAAGCCATTCCGCCTTTATGAAATAATATTTATGTAATTTTGAAAATTTTGTAATAATCCATTCCTCTAAAGTTTGGTGCTCCAATGATTAAGCCAAACTTTGGCCTCAAGACCTACAATTTAAATGTACACGTGACTATAACCCCACCTTACAAAATGCATCTAGTTGTAGTGTTTCCTCTCAGTTACATGATCAACGGGATCAGTCGGCTAGAGAACGGGGCTAAGGGAAAAGGTGCAAATATACCCTTCAACTTTGCGACTTAGAGCAAATAATACCCTCGTTAAAAAAGTGATGTATATATACCCCTGCCGTTATAAAATGGTGCAAATATATATTTTTTTTACTGACATAATTTTTTGTAACAACCATTTAGCTTATTTTTTAATTTAAAAACTGCCACGTGGCTTTAAAAAAAGTCTCCCATATTTTTTAAGTAGACATATTTTTTTAAAGCCACGTGGTAATTTTTTTTTCTAGTGGGTCGGGTCTGGTTCGTTTTAAAAAATAGATAGACTTATTTTTTTAACTTATTTTTTTAAAGTCACGGAGATATTTTTTAGACAAACCAGACCTGACACGCCAGAAAAAAATTACCATGTAGCTTTAGAAAAATATATCGACTAAAAAAAATGGGTAGACTTTTTTTTTAAAGTCACGTCACATTTTTTTAATTAAAAAATAAGCTAAATGAATTTATCTGAAGGAGACACCCAGAAGCATCTTTGTTCGGGCACGGGTGGTTGCTTCGGGTGCGGTCAGCAGGGCCATTATCTGAAGGATTTCCCATCCGCAAGATAGAAAACTGGGGGAAATGTAGCTCAGTCTACCAATTCAGCGGCTCCCTGAAATTCCCAAGCCCAGCAGGGGTGCAGGGCAGCAAAGTCCGGCAATATGGGCGATGATCAGAACCGTCTGTATGCACTATCAGGTCGTCAGGATACAAAGGCTCGTGGAGACGTTGTCACAGGTATGCTAACGGTCTTCACGTTCGATGTATATGCTCTTATGGACCTAGGATCCACTCTATCTTATGTAACCCCTTACATTGCTAAGAAATTTGGGATAGAACCCGAACAATTGCATGAACCTTCGAAGTATCCACACCAGTTAGGGAATCAATTATAGCTAGACGTATCTATAGGGGTTGTCCAGTGTTAATCTACCACCACAGCACCAAAGCAAACTTAATAGAATTAGAGATGGTAGACTTTGACGTAATTATGGACATGGATTGATTATAGTCCTGTTATGCCTCAGTGGGTTGTAGAACCAAAACAGTAACCTTTGATTTTCCTGATGAACTTATAGAATGGAAGGGTAATTCAGTAGCACCCAGGGGTAGATTTATTTCCTACCTTAGAGCCAGAAAGATGATTTCCGAGGGGTATATTTACCACTTAGTTCGAGTGAGGGATGCAAATGCCCAGACTCCGACTCTTCAGTCAGTATCAGTTGTCAGTGAGTTTCCAAAAATCTTTCCAGATGACCTATGCGGAGTCCCTCCGGATAGGGAAATTGATTTTGGAATTGACCTACTTCATGGCACTAAGCCGATATCTATTCCGCTATATAGAATGGCCCCAGCAGAGTTAAAAGAGTTGAAAGTTCAGTTGAAGGATCTTCTTGATAACGGATTTATAAGGTCAAGTGTCTCATCTTGGGGCGCACCGGTCTTGTTTGTCCGAAAGAAAGATGGATCCTTGCGTATGTGTATATACTACCGCTAGTTGAACAAAGTCACCATTAAGAACAAACACTCTCTTCCCAAAATCGATGACTTGTTTGATCAACTTCAGGGTGCTCTGTGTTATTCCAAGATTGACCTCAGATCATGATACCATTAGTTAAAGGTTAAGAAAGTTGATATTTCGAAAATCACTTTCAGAACCCGCTATGCCCATTTTGAATTTCTTGTCATGTCGTTTGGGTTGATGAATGCACTAGCAACTTTTATGGATCTTATGAACAGAGTCTTCAAGCCTTATCTCGATTTATTCATCATTATGTTTAGTGAGGCTGATCATGCAGAGCATCTCAGAATAGTGTTGCACACACTCAGGGATCATGAGCTTTATGCGAAATTCTCAAAGTGCGAGTTTTGGCTAAAGTTAGTGGCATTCTTAGGCTATGTGATTTCAGGTGAAGGTGTTAAAGTAGACTTTCAAAAAATTGACGCTGTCAAGAACTGGCCCAGAACCACTTCAGTATCAGATATCAGAAGTTTCTTGGGTCTGGTAGGTTATTACAGGCATTTTGTTGAGAGATTTTCCTCTATCTTAGCTCCGTTGACGAAGTTGACTCAGAAGAAAGTCAAATTCCAATGGTCGGATGCATGTGAATAGAGTTTCGAAGAGTTGAAGAAGAGATTGACTTTTGCTCCCCTGTTGACGCTACCAGAAAGAACTGAAAGGTTCGTGGTTTATTGTGATGCTTTGGGAGTTGGTCTCGGATGTGTCTTAATGCAGCATGGTAGGGTTGTCGCTTATGCGTCTCGACAACTTAAGGCTCATGAAAAGAATTATCCGACTCATGATCTAGAATTGGCAGCCGTGGTTTTTGCACTTAAGATATGGCATCACTACTTGTATAGAGTGCATGTGGATATTTTCACCGATCATAAAAGCCTGCATTATATTTTCAAGCAAAGAGAGTTGAATCTTAGGCAGAGAAGATAGCTTGAATTGCTTAAGGACTATGATGTGGATATTCTCTATCATCCAGGGAAGGCGAATGTTGTAGCCGATGCTCTCAGTCAGCGTTCCATGGGAAGTTTATCTTATATTGATGCAGCTAAGAAAATTATGAATAAGAAAGTTCACTGTTTGGCCAATCTAGGGGTTTGACTTTTGAACTCCGACGATGGCAGTGTGGTTGTTCAGAAAAGAGCCCTTTCCTTTTTAGTCGTTGAAGTTAAAGAGAAACAGTATAAAGATCCCTACTTGTTGCAGCTGAAAGAGGGGATTCACAAGCATAAGACAACGACTTTCGAACAAGGGGTAGATGATGGTACCTTGAGATACCGAGGCAGATTATGTGTTCCAGACGTCGATGAGCTCAGAGAGCGAATTATGTCAGAAGCTTACAACTCCAGGTATTCCATTCATCCAGGTTCCACGAAAATGTATCATGATTTTAAGGAGATTTATTGGTGGAACGATATAAAAAGGAATGTAGCAGATTTTATGGCTAAGTGTCCAAATTGCCAGCAAGTGAAAGCCGAACACCAGAGGCCCGGTGGCTTGGCTCAGAATATTGATATTCCTGTCTGGAAATGGGAAATGATCAATATGGACTTTGTATCAGGTCTACCTCGTTCAGCTAGGAGGCATAACTTTACTTGGGTGATCGTTGACCGGCTTACTAAGTCGGCGTACTTTTTGCCAGTCAAGACCACAGATTAGTAGAAGATTACACCAAGTTGTATGTTAATGAAAATGTCAGTTTGCATGGGACCCCAATGTCTATTATTTCAGATCGTGGTGCTCAGTTCACAGCGAACTTCTGAAAATCCTTCCAGAAAGGATTGGTACCAAGGTGAACCTCAGCACAGCTTTTCATCCTCAAATAGATGGCCAGGCAGAGCGTACTATTCAGACTCTTGAGGACATATTGAGAGCTGTGTTCTTGGTTTTAAAGGTAATTGGGATGATCACTTACCTCTCGTTGAGTTTGCTTATAATAACAGTTACCATGGTAGTATTGGGATGGCATTGTTTGAAGCTCTTTATAGGCGGAGGTGTAGATCACCGATTGGTCGGTTCGAAGTTGGTGAAGCAGAATTGTTAGGACCAGATTTGGTCTATCAGGCTATGGAAAAGGTCAAGTTAATTTAAAAGCGTTTGAAAACGGCTCAGAGTCACCTGAAGTCTTAAACGGATGTGAGACGGAGAGATTTAAAGTTTGAAGTTAATGACTGGGTATTTCTTAAAGTCTCACCTATGAAGGGTATCATGAGATTTAGTCAGAAGGGGAAGCTTAGTCCCCGCTATATTGGACCATACAAAATTCTGCGAAAGGTTAGTCAAGTGGCTTATGGGCTTGAGTTTCCACAAGACTTGGTTGTCGTACACCTAGTATTCCATGTGTCCATGTTGAGAAAGTGTGTGGGAGACCCGTCGTTGGTTATCCTGACTGATAGCGTAACAGTTAAAGATGGTTTGACTTTCGATGAAGTCCCGGTAGCAATGCTTGATTGCCAGGTTCGCAAGTTGAGAACTAAAAAGGTAGCCTCAGTAAAGGTTTTGTGGAGAAGTCAAAAAGTTGAAGAGGCTATATGGGAAGCTGAAGAAGACATGGAGTCCGGATATCCCTATCTCTTTGAAGAATCAGCAGAAACTGCTGAAGGTATTATACTTTCCCCTTTCAGATTTTTCCTTCTGTAGTTTCCACATTATCAGTATTCAGCCAGTTAGACAGTCAGCTTAGTAGTTACTCAGTTCAACAGATAATTCAGTTCAGCCCCTTTCAGTTCAGTTTTCATGTGCTCATGTCAGTTAGTGTGCACATGTCTCCGCAGTCCCTTTTAACCAAAATCTATCATTCGAGGATGAATGATCCCAAGGGGAGATATTGTAACACCTCAGATCTTTAACTTAAGCCTTGACCATGATTCTAGACTTAGAAAACCAGATAAAGAATGTGGAAATTAGAAATTTCTCCTCAGATGTCAGATGGGGATTTATGCCCCAAAATACGGACCGTATTTCAGTATACAACCTGTATTTCAAATCGTAATTTGTCATCTAAATCACTCTGCATTCTGGAATTTGGCTTGAGGAATTTATATTGTTAAATACGGATCATATTTTGGAATACGGCCCGTAAATTATGGTTGTATTTGAGGAGGAAAATAAAGAAGTGTTTTTGTTTTGAAATATGTTAAATTACGGTCCAGGTTTACGGACCTGTTACATCCCGCACTTTCAGAGCATGAGCATGCCACATACATCCCCGTGGTAATGGAGTATCGGAGACGTCCCATGAAGTTTTGGAAGGTACGAGCCATGGGAAGTACGTAACAATGAAGTAAAGGATGAATTACGATCTCGTAAGTCGTAACCGGGAAGGACAATCTTGAAACACAAGAACATGACCATTATCAAGTATAATAAATGATAAATATCATGTAGGGGGAGTTTTGGAAGATTCCAGGACCAAGCAAATCAAAGAAAATAAGTTTGTCGAAATTTGGAAAAAAAGTTGGCAGAGTTAAGGACAGAATTTTGGGTCAACTTTGGAGGGGTATATCTCTAGGTATATTAGGAGTTTTAAGGCGTTTCAAAAGCCTAGAATGAATTTCGTCGAGTCTAGTTTCCTACGCAATAAACCCCTCGTTGATACGACATCAGAGTGGAGAATTATGGACGTTACAAGTTAGGCTGACAGAGCATAAATGATCACTACAGTAACTGCGTTGCCACCGACTTCACCCACCTATAAAAGGGTTAAAATCCCTCTTTTTGGTCATAATAATCTCCCAAATATTCTAGAAAAATCAGCAAGCAAAAGAGAGCATATTTACCTCATAAAAGTGAGGATTTTGAGTAATTTCAAGTGACGGAATATTAATCGAGATCCAGGCAGCGTGTAGTCGCGCTAATAGTATCGTTTTACGGTGTATTTTGGCTTGGATTCAAGGTGGATATTGGAGATATTATTGTTCTAACAAAGAAAAGGTATGAATCTCTCCTTATTGGTATTAATTTCGGCTTCTTTACGGAAATAAAGTTATTAAATAGTTGTATCACAAGTTGGTTAGTTGAGAAATTTGGAAAACATCGTGTGGGATGTTTTAGGAAATATATTGGTATGGATAATGGTGTTGATGATGTTGGTATTGTTTTTGTTGATTGGTTGTTGATATTATGATTTCGGACTAGGCATATAAACGGGGAGATCTTTTGCCGAATTTTGGCAGATTCTAAATGGATTTAAATTAAGGGTTTAAGACGAGCGTATGAAGATGAGCCTAACAATAGTATGAATGGTTGTATATGTAGATTACGAGGCTAAGAATGATCTTAAGTGAATTGCAAGACGAGGAAGTAAGTTGGAAGTCGAGAAATTATCTTCGGGTATGTTAAGGCTAGTCCCTTTCTTTCTAAAGGCATGATCCTTTCGTTATAAACCTTTGTGTCATACCCATAATATCCTTGGTTTCACAAATGCTAGAAGTACATGAATCTCGTGATCCTTATGATGTTATTGAGCTTCTAAAGGCATGATTCTTTTCCTACCAAACCATGCATGAATTCCATGAAAATCCTCATTTCCAAGAATGTTAGAGATTCATGAATCTTAAAGTTTTTATGATGCTAAAGATGAATAATTTTTTTTATGATAACCATGATGATGATTATGAGGGATTTATTTATCCAAGCTCCAAGGCATACGGATTTCATGTTATTATGAGATGATTTTATTCATAGAGATTTCCAAGTACATGAGCTTTATATTATTATGAGGTGATTGAGCTTACTTTGCAATTTCTTAATTTCCTTCATTGTTGGTAATCTCACCTTATGACCCTTGTTCCTTCAAGGTGGGATAAACGATGATGATTGATCCATAATATAATAGGAGGCTACTGACCTTACGTCACTCCGATATAGTTGTGGCTTTTGATTAGGATCTTATGCATGTTTTATATATATGTATGTATTTTCTCACACCGCGCCGCGCTATAGTCGGTCGGGCATGGCATGTAGATGTGCACACCACTGCAGTGGGCATGTTATGATATTGCCCCGGACGGGGGAGCCCCGGACGCGGGCTAATGATGATAACACCGAGCCTTAATGGCCGGGCATGATACTATATATATGACACCGAGCCTTAATGGCCACGCATGGTACTATATATATGTATAAAAATGTTTTTTTAAAGGCTAAGCATGTATGACATCCGCCTTATGAGGCATCCAGATGTACAGGTTATCTCTCTTATTCCATGTTACCTTTCATATCTGTATTACATTGTCATTCATGCCTTACATACTCAGTACATTATTCGTACTGACGTCCCTTCTTGTGGACACTGCGCTCATGCCCACAGGTAGGCAGGGAGACGGATCAGACCCGTAGGTGTTCTATCGCGATTCTCGGGAGCACTCCACTTACTTCGGTCTTTGCAGTCTATTTGGTATTGTCCTTATGATCATTTGTATTCTATGTAGAGGCTCGTAGACGTGTGTGCACGATTAGATGTTTTATAGCTCCACCGGTTCATATTGTTGTATAATATATTGGTGGCCTTGTCGGCCTTATTTTGAGCCCTTGATACTTTACTGTTAGCCTTGCCGGCTTTATGATATATGTTATGTTGTGGCGACCTTGTCGGTCCGCATATGAACATATGTGCTGAATGATCGGATATTCCTATGTTGGGCCTTTTGCACTCGCAGTGTTCTTCGAGTTATGGTTTATAATGTTCAAAGTAACGGATAAGTCACGTGGTTCACGGCCTACGGGTCGGAGCCCGTCATACTCCTAGTAGGGGTGTGACAGGACCGTAATTCAGAATACGGACCGTATTCTAGTCCATATTTCTCAACCCGCACCAAAAACTATAAATACCTGGTTTCAGTTCTAATTTTTATCTTTACAAGTCCCTAAACCCTAGAACGACGCGTTCCTCTCCTCCATCACCAAGAACACCAAGGTAAGTCAATTCTAATTATCCCAAGTGAATTCTAACATAAGATTACGAACATTAAGCATGAATTCAATGTTCTTAACCTAGGGTTTTCAAGAAAACCCATTTAAGGGTTCAAGACTTAGGCTTTTGGGGTTCTTCTCAATTTCAGACCAGTAATTACAAGACTTGGAGCGTATACAGGTATGTGAGGCTAACTATCTACGTTAGGAAATGTTCATGATTCTCCCTACGCCTCATTCTTCATACTTGTCAGTAATTTGACTCAGAATATAGTTTAGCCCTAGTTTCATGATATGTTGTAGAAGCGCTATCTTAAGGGTTGCGATTCTGAGAATTTATTCATGGTTGTCAATTTGAATATCACGAACTCAGCACGTAATCTTTATAGACTATGTATTGTTACCACATGAATCTCAATCTAGAAATTGAGTATGCTCAGAAACAGTCAATGTTTTCAATTCAATCCAGCATGTCTATTTTAGTTCGGTATTGTTCATTGTTGTTATGGTCTCAGTCTTTATTAATTAACCATAATTGAACATATGTGATTTTGCCCGAGGGCACAGTCTTATGTATACGTATACTTGGCTAAGGCCATTGACTGGCGCACTACTAGGCCGAGGCCATCAAAGGAGAAACCCACGATGCCAAATGTCCATATTGATGGAGTATTAAAAGACAAATCCACAAAATAATCGGCTTAGAGTGCGAGAGATTATCGTTGCCTCTGACACCTCGAGACAGATAAATAGGGTTACTTTCAATGACATATCCATGAAACATTCAGCTTAGGGTGCGAGAGATTAGCATTGCCTCCGACACCTTGAGACTGACAAGTAGAGCTCATTTTAATAATGTATCCGTGAAACAATCAGTGGTGCGAGAGATTAACATTGCCTCCGATACCTTAAGACTAGAAATTCAGAAAGCCTCAGCTTGAAAACCATACTTGGCGAACTTTGAATACTTTAACTTACCACGTGGTGGATTTGAAACTTCAACTTGAAGACTTGCCGTATCTTAAGACTTCAATTTGCGGACATGGTGGATTTAAAACTTGAATTTGAAGACTGGCGGATTTGAAGACTTCAACTTGCAGACATGGTGGCTTTGGCTTTAACTTGAAGAGTTGGCAGATTAGAGGCGTTCAACTTGAAAATCGATGGATTTGCAGATCTCAACTCGTTGATTTGACCACTTGCCAAGAGATTACAGTCATCCCATTGGAGAAACCCATTTGCCATGGAAATTTCCCCCATTGGACCATCGGTATTTCGTGAAAGTCCAAATTTTAATAAAAAGATGCTTGTCTGTACGATTTGCGTGTGCCTTGTTAGGCGGATTTCATTCCATCATACTTCACTCAAACAACACATAGAGTGATTTTTTTTTACTCATGATATTGAGCCTAGAATAAAACTCTAAGCGGCCTACGTACCTCGGTGAAGAAGATCGAATCATTCCGTAGTTCAGAAAAATAAGTTTTATTTTGTGTCCTAACTTTCGCCTAGGCCGCACCTTGCGAGGTTTTCAACCTAGCGGATATTTTTTTGTGTCCTAAATTTTACCTAGGCCGCCCCTTGCGAGATTTTCAACCTAGCGGATATTTTTTTGGGTCGTGCATAGTTTATACTCTTGTGGGCCAGGAGTTACATGTAGTTTATGCTCGTGCCTTAAGGAGCGTAATCTTTCTTCAAGGATAGTACTTCTTCAAGAACTTTTAGTTAATAGGACCGATCCTTAGGCCATCCGCATCAACAAGCTTGTAAGCGCCACTTGAATATGCTTCTTGTAGGACATATGGTCCATCCCATTTTGAGGTGAAGTTGCCCCCAGACTTATAGGAAATGATGATGGGTCTTCTTACTGCAAGGACATGATCTCCTACTTGGAAGGACCTTAAGCGAACCTTCTTGTTGAAGGCACGAGATAGTCGGGCTTGATAACATTCAAGATTTTGTTGAGCCTCCAGTCTTTTCTCATCAAGTGCTTTTAAGTCTGCAAGACGCAATCGAGCATGTTCCTCTTCGGTAAGCCCTTCTTGAATAGCAAGTCGTAAAGAAGGTATTTGGCGCTCAAGTGGTAGGACTGCTTCAACTCCATAAGCAAACGAGTATGGGGTTTCTTGTGTTGGTGTGCGGTAAGTCGTCCTATATGCCTACAAAGCTTCTTCCATTCGTTCATGCCAATCTTGTTTGGACTTGGAGACAACCTTCTTCAACAAGTTACACAGAGTCTTATTGAATGCTTCAGCTAGACCGTTGGCAGCAACATGATACATAGAAGATTTACGCTGCTTAAAGCCGAAAAGACCACAAATCTTGTTCATCAATTTGTTATCAAATGGCTTGTCATTGTCTGTTATTTGTAACGAGGAATGCCGAAGCGGTAGATGATATTTACTCAGATGAAGTTCGCAACATTCTCCTTCTTCACTTCTTTAAGAGCGACATCTTCAGCCCATTTTGAGAAGTAGTCGGTTGCAGCCAAGATGTACAAGTGTCCACCAGAAGATTTCGGCAATGGACCAACGACGTCTAACCCCCAAGCGTCAAATGGCCAAGATGCGACGGTCGGTTGTAATGCTTCGGGCGGCTAATGTGTAAAATTCGCATGAAATTGATAAGCCTTGCATTTTCGAGCATAGTCCAAGAAATCTTTCACCATCGTTGGCTAATAATATCCCATCCTTTTTATGTGGAAGTGGAGCTTTGGTCCAGATTGATGTGATCCACATACTCCTGAATGTGCTTCTTGCAAAGCTTGGACTGCTTCATCCTCCCCCAAACATGGCAAGAGTACTCCCTCAAAAGGTCTTCTATATAAAGTATCTTTGTAGTAAAGGAATCGAGGTGCACGACGACGAATTTCAGTTCTTCTTCTTGAGTTTTCTGGAAGTATCCCATAACTCAAGTAGTGAATGCTGGGTTATCGCCAGTCTTCCTTCGCAGCTTCAGAAATAGCTACGAGATGCTCAAGCTCATTTTCCACGCCTTCATCCTCATTTGGCTAAGGTACTACCTATTTTTGGCAGATAGTCACTTGTGTTTGATCTGGCAGAGTAAGCGCTGAAGCTAGAGCAGCTAAAACATCGGTTTTCTTATTTTCCTTCATAGGAACGTGCTGAAGAGCCACATCACCAAGCCATCCTATCAATTTCTGAGCATAACCGTGATAGGGGAGTAATTCGGGCTTATTGAGTTCGTAGCTTCCCAATAGTTGATTGATTACCAACTGAGAGTCACCAAAGACATGCAACTACAACTGCTTCATGTCGACAGCCATTTCAAGGCCAAGTATTAGTGCTTGATATTCAGCGACATTGTTGGAGCGACATTATGTCAGAGTAAAGGAGT
Source organism: Lycium ferocissimum (assembly GCF_029784015.1). Taxonomy (NCBI): domain Eukaryota; kingdom Viridiplantae; phylum Streptophyta; class Magnoliopsida; order Solanales; family Solanaceae; genus Lycium; species Lycium ferocissimum. The sequence continues at coordinate 22,935,450 of NC_081342.1, forward strand.
ATGGTAGAACTTCTCCCTACGGAGTAACAAACACCACATCAGCACTAGCTTTATCACGCGATGCAACACCATCAAATTACGGAGGTCGAATTTCAATGACCATTACATCTCCGTCGGGAAATTCATCAGTTATCTCCCATTCATCAGGTATCGGGTGATCCGCTAAGTAGTGTGCCCATGGCTGTCCTTTTATAGCCTTTTGAGGGATGTATGTAATCTCAAATTATTGAAACCGGAGGTACCACCTTGCTAGTCGATCACTGAGGACTGGTTTTGATATCACAAACTTGATGGGGTTTGCCTTGGAAATATGGTTAACACTATGAGCTTGAAAGTAATGCTTCAACTTTTGAATCGAAAAGACTAGCACCAAACACAACTTTTGAATTGGCGTGTAATTCAGCTCATTTGGTGTCATCATTTTGCTCAAGTAGTAAAGAGAATTTTCTTTCCCTTCACTATTTTTTTGGGCCAACAACGGTCCGACCGACCTTTCCTGTGTTGAAATGTATAGTATCAATGGTTTTCCAGGTACAGAGGCTACTAGAACTGGAGGCTTCATAAAATATGACTTGATATTCTCGAAGATATTAGTACATGCTTTATCCCACTTGAAAGAGGTGCCCTTCTTCATGAGACGACTGAATGGTTGGCACCTTCCAGCTAAATTCGAAATGAATCTTCTAATGTATGCTAGCTTCCCTTGCAGACTTTTTAACTCATGAATATTTCAAGGCTTGGGCATTTTCAAAATCGCATTAACTTTGGCTTGATTAATTTTGATTTCTTGATGTCGAAAAATGAAACCAAGGAATTTTTCAAAAGTAACTCTAAAGGAAAATTTCAATGGATTCATTCGAAGTTGATATCTCTGAAGTCGCTCAAACACCATTCTCAGGTCTTGCAAGTGGTCGCTCCTCTTTCTTGATTTTACTACCAAATCGTCTACATAGCATTCGACATTTTTGTGGAGCAAATCATTAAAGATATTCTGCACAGCCCTTTGGTATGTGGCACCAGCATTTTTCAAACTAAACGGCATCACTTTCTAACAATAAATACTCTTCGGTGTACGAAATGCAGTAAGCTCTTCATCTTTTCCCGCCATGCGAATTGAGTTATAGCCGGATGAACCATCCATGAAAGACATTGCTTCATAACCAGTGATAACATCAATCATTAACTCTGAGATGGGAAGCAGCAAATTATCTTTAGGGCATGCACTGCTAAGATCCCTAAAGTCAACACAAACGCGAATTTGGCCAATCTTCTTCTTTATGGGAACAATACTCGAAATCCATGTAGGGTATTTGACTTTACGAATAAAGTCAGCTTCAATGAGTTTGTTAACTTCATTTTCAATTGAAGGAACCAAATCTGGTCTAAAATGCCTTTGGGCCTGCTTAACAGGACGGGCACCGTTTTTGACTACTAGATGATGGACTGCTACTTTGAGATCTAATCCAGACATCTTTTTATAACTCCAAGCACAAACATTCCTATATTCTTTGAGTATTCCCATATAAGTGTCTTCTTCATCGGCTGTTAGAAAAGCACTTAGGTAGATGGGTCTTGGGTCTTCATCAGTACCAAGATTAACTTCTTTCAAGGAGTCTACCGTGATTTTCACCCCTTCTTCAAGTTGTAGAGGAGCATCTCTAGCATCTTCATGCTCTTGAGGATCACCATTATTGAAAGATATGTGGTAACACGAGGAGATGTCCTCCAATTTCTTGGCAACCTCCATCTGAAATGAGGTATCTTGATTACTTTGTGCAGTAATATGATATGAAGAGCCTACACTTTCCTCGTCTTCGTCACGCTCCTTGGTATACACCACAGTGTGAGGCTTTGCTTTTAGTACCTCCCCACATGAAGCCACAAGGTTTGTTTGTCGCCTCATTCTAGAAGGATAGACTTTGTATATCCGTCTGGTTCTAGGCAAAGCGAGTATTTTCACGCTCTGATACTTTCTGTGGAACTTGTTCTTCTTCTTCTTCTTCATTTTTAACGGCCCCAATCTCTCAAACACAGAAGCTTTTGCGGCTGACTTTCCAATACGATCAAACACCGAAAGCCTTTTATTAGAAGCAACAGACTCATCTTCCATAGTGATGTAGTTGGTACTTGCCCTTCTTATGGATATGCGAATCGGCGGAGTTTGTTTGTGTCCCAAACCTTCACGTGATTGCATCATGGTATCTCCTGATAGAAGTTTCCCTAACTTTGATGGCTCGTTGGGGTTGTACCCAGCCTTGACAAATAACTTGTAACCATTTGGATCAAAGCCTTCATTTGTACGTTTTGTAGGGAGTGCCATATTTTGTGGCGGATTCTGAGCCACGAAGTCTCCAAGTAGCTTTAAGGACAAATTTATCGCGTCAATTTGTCTGACAGGAAGAGTTAGCCCCGTAGCACATTTTCTTGAGCTTTAGATGGTTGACCTTCTTCTTTCTTCAACTTTAGAACATAGCAGGGCACGGGAGTTGTCTTCTTCTTCAAAGACATGATGTTCCCTTTATTCGGACTGGAGTACGGCACCTCAACACCAACCTCAGCTTTTCTAATGGTCTCATCAGCTCTTTTAGTTGCAAACTTATCACTCTTGGTTGTTGCGATGTCATTAACTTTTACTTCTCTCACAATATAGTTCTTCAAATAGAACTTCGCATCGACAAAGTGTGACTCAGCTTCAGTAAATGGCTTATCATCAGCAACTATCTTGTTTTCGACATTGCCTTCGAGATACTTCAAACATTGATAGTAGGAGGATGGAACAATTTTGTTCTCGTGTATCCATGGCTTGCCAAGCAACATATTGTACGAAGTCTTTGCATCGATGATATGCATCCATGCACTTGATCGCAAATCTTCGATGGTGATTTCTAATTTGATAGCACCTATGGCTCGTTGCCCCTTGATTGAATCCTTGTATCATCAAGTGGCCTTAAGAAAGTTCTTTAGTTGTGATTCTTAAATGTAGTGTTTCACCCAGTAGAAGATCGTCATCCATGAATATGATTCTTGTATCACATGCGTGTACCTCTTGGGAAAAAGATTCAATAGGCTTTTCAAATGATGATAGAGACAATGTTGATAGGCTTTCATTATTTGCTTGTTCTTTATCAGTATTGAAACATGATGCCTCAATATTGTCTCGAGCAGTCTTATTGCGGAACCAACTTGGTAGGAATTCCTCTAAAGTTACGGGATGTCGTGGTTCTTAGTGCTAGTTCTCCTCCACTTTTGTTTTCTTCAGATGCTCAACTGATTTTTGCTTCATTGGTCTTCTAACCATCTTTTTCCTAGTTGGTTATTTAGATGATTCTTTTTATGGACTTATTTTACAGCGTCTCCACGTAGTCACTAGAATCCAACCTTCATCAACCCGGGTTCTATCTTCCTCCAATGGTCCTCCCTCATGTTCTTCAAAGCTGCATTACTAGACCAGATCAAAATAACCAAAGGTGATAGAGACTTGATTTGAACTTGCCTTTTCATCATCAAGTAGAATCTTGTTTTCATTAGCCAACTGCATAACTTTGTCCTTGAAGACAAAGCACTTCTCAAGAGGGTGACCCACAAGTCGATGATACTTCCAATAGTTCGAGTCATTTGTTCTTCCGGCTTCATTGGGCCACTTTATTTCTGGTAACTCAATGAGTTTCAGCTCAACTAGTTCATTAAAAATTTCAAGGACATCAGAATCCAGTAAGGGGTATTCTCTTTCTTGCATCTCCTTTAAGGTCGACTTTTGACTTTTGTTGTCTTGGAATGAAATTGCTTTCATACCCTGCTTCTTGCTCACCTTCAAAGTAAACTTTATAGGCGAGACATTGACGTTCATGGATTCTTTGTTATCACTCTTAGGAATGAACTTGCTCCATTTCTTGGGTTCTTGTTTGTCCTTTCCATTGCGAGAGTCGTAGATAGGTATTACTTCATTCCCATTGGAAGACATGCTCAACTCCATATCATGAGCACGAGTAGCTAGTTCTTCAAAAGACCTTGTCTTAATTCCTTGCAAGATGTAGTGAAGCCCCCAATGCATTCCTTGGATACACATCTCTATCGCAGAAGCTTCGTTGAGCCTATCTTTGCAGTTTAGACTTGCATTTCTCCATCGATTGATGAAATCGATAACTGGTTCGCCCTTCCTCTGGAGAGTGCTTGTAAGTTCGACCATGATCACGGTACGGCTTGTGCTATAAAAGCGATTGAGGAACTCCTTCTCTAGTTGCTCCCACCTATCGATAGAATTAGGCTCAAGATCAGTGTACCTATCAAAGGAATTCCCCTTTAGGGAGCAAACGAACTGCTTGAAAAGATAGTCTCCATAAGTCCCAGTGTTGTTACATGTTTCAAAAAAATATGTAACATGTTGCTTTGGATTTTCCTTTCCTTCAAATTGTTAAAATTTGGGAGGTTGATAACCAGCGGGCATCTTGAAGCTATCAATTCTTGTAGTGTACGGCTTTTCGTAAGTAAAAGAAGACTTGGCAGCAACTTCGTACTTATCCTTGATAGTCCCTTCGATGAAATCCTTTAGTCGGTCAAGCGGAATCATCCCTTCAGAAGAAACTAGAATTTCCTTGGTAGGCGGTACTTGTTTTGCACGAGGTTCAGTCTCCTGTGCTTCTGGACCCTTCCCAGGTGCGTGGCTGGATTCTTCTTCTATTAATCCATCCATATTGTCCATCAACTTCTCAATCCAAGCGTCTTGATTTTGCACATGCTTAGCCAAGCCATCAATCACCTTTGCCAAGTTTTCTAGTGTTTCCTTTATTGATGAAGCGTTAGTTACCATTGCTTGCATGATTATTGGGGATGTTGGAGAATAGCATGGGTTATCGCACAAGTTGATCTTTGACTGGCCTACTTCGTGTGGTGTGACTGGAGAGGATCTGTCACTTGAAGTATCATTATCTTCCTTCAAAGCAGAGTTCTTGGATCCAGAGAGATCAAGTAGAGCTAGAGTCTTCTTAATCTTTTCAGCAATGTTGCTTTCTTCCTCCGATGCATTAGTAGAGAATCTTGCTCCTTTTGGGGATAAAGATCCAAAAACAGGAGTTGTTGCGGACGACACTTGAGTGCTTGTTGTCCCAACATGCTTGCTTTGCTCCTCGTAACTGGTCCAATACTGCCGAAGGTAATGTCGAGGATGCTTTCCACATCAACAGAGAACTTGGAGTTAGCAACGTTGGAGGAAATTGATTTAGAATTGATCTTCTCTGAAGTCATTTCGATATTCTTGAACTTTGATTGTCGAAAAGTTGAGATGAGAGGTAGAGATTGTCCCACTGGGCGTGCTAGAATTTTTAGACAATAAAATTCGCGTCGAGAAAATAATAATAAAGACAGGAAAATATTGCAACAATCGTTGTATTTGATTACAGAATATGTGTGTTACAATCTCTATTATTCCTCTGATTCGTCTTTTCAACAATAAATTCAAGGGCTTTTGAGTTTGATCTTGAACTTGATGGATTTGATCTTGACTTGTACTTGAATTCACGGGCTTGAAGCTTGATCTTGAATCTTCGTCTGGATCTCTAGAACTTCTAGAGAAATACTTGAGTGCTTGAATGCTTTTAGCTTGTAGAGAAATCTGCGGCGTTTGATCCACGAGCTCTCCCTGACTTCTTGTTAGAATTTCTGTCCTTTTTCTGAATTATGAGACCCCTATTTATAGTTGTAGGATGGAAGAGTTATGATAAGGATAGCTTCCTTTGTGATAAGGATAGACTTCCTTCGACCAATCAGATTTAAGCCGACATGTCGATATTTGATTGGCCAGAACATGTCACTTGTACACGTGGCGCGTCTTCATTGGCTTTTGGCTTGATTAGACATGCTGCCTCATTTTGACATGTGTTGTGATCCTATTGGCTCCTTTTCTTGACTTGACATGCCACGTCATTTGGCACGTGACACCAATTTGGGCCTCTTGTATAAGATGACATCTTGGGCTTGTTAAAGTGGGCTCATCATTTGTAGCCCAATGAAATTGGACTATTATTTAAATCCATGTTTATTGGACTTAAATAATTAAGCCAATTATATTAGCCCACAATTTACGTATTCGGACTAATATATCTTGAACTTAATATAATATGAAATTCTCGCAAATTTAAATTTAATAAAATTTCATTATCCACAAAGTAAAGTATAAATTTTTTTGTATTTATGAACGGATATATAAAATAAACTTTAAGTTTGTAAAGAATTAGATTCAAGAAGAAACAAATTTATGATAATTAAAATATATAAGGAAAGCTCATAAAGTGACTTAGAGAATGAAATGGATACATAAAGAATAAGTAGCTAATGAAGGATTTAATTGAGAAAATAAATAAAGTATAGAAAATAAGGGGAGTAAAAATATATAGTTAAATGACTAATCAATACTAGCTAATGAAGGATTTAATTAAGAAAATAAATAAAGTATAGAAAAGAAGGGGCGTAAAAATATATAGTTAAATGACTAATCAATACTCCCTCCGGATTAAAAAAAAAAAAAAAAAAAAAAAAAAAAAAAAGACAACTTAGCCATTTGCACACCCCTTAAAAGTACTAATTTCTAGACAAAAATAGTTAATTTAACTAAACTACCCCTAATTAAATAGGCATTGAAATTTGATCATATAACACTTAATAGGGAAAATCTGAAAAAACAAGGTTAATTATTTCTTCATTTGATAAGTGGACACTTTTTTTGACCCAAGAAAAAAAAGGCTAAGTAGTTACTTTTTTTTTTTATCCGGAGGAAATATTAGTTAAAAGAGTCAAATGGCACGTGATTGAAGAATCAACGTAGCATAAAGGTTTATAAAAAAAATATATATGATAAATATAATACTGTTTTATTTTTTTATATCTTTTTTTGTTGTTAGAAGATGTAACAAGTTTGAACGATATTTACAGATGTTCAAGAAAATTTATTTAAAACCATAATTTTAGTATACAAGAATAAAATATGCATGTAGAGAATACAAACAAATATGAGTATAATAGTATGAATAGGATGTGATACAAATAAAGAATGTAAGTGAATGTTCTTATTTTGAAATAAAATAATACTGGTCTAATATTAATTTGCCTGAAACACATAGTAGATTTTAAATCATATAAAGCAGAACATAAATATATAAATATCATCAGGGCACCCCAAAAGTAGAGTTTCACTATCATTTGTGTTTTGTACAATTTTAAAATCATAAAAGTACAAACAGAGAATCCGAGAAAATCTTCGAGTGTCGTCTTTGGGAAGTAACTCCGGACACATGTATAAGACTTAGTAAAAATATTCGTAAGGGATAAATATTCTCCTAAATGAATTAAAGAAATGATTATAAATATATAATGGGATTTAAAATAAAAACCCGTCTTACGCACAGGGGAGGACTCAAAAATCGACGGAAGTTTCTTCATTGGCCAAAATATATTATTTGTTTTTTTAACTCACAAAAGAAAAGTAATTAGTAAAAAAATTATGAACAAACACCCAAAATGAAATAAAACAGTACATCAACCCAGCATAATTCACTGGAGATTGAGGTTTTTTTTCTTCAGTAAGTTAGTGGCGTGAGAGCTCCTTGAGTAAAATAAATGGGGATTGGAAGTGGTGAGCAAATAAAAAGGAGAAATAGTTTCTCCCAAAATCAAAGAGATGCGAGGAATTTGTGAGTATGAGAAAGGAAGAAAAGTGAGAAAGTCTTCTTTTTATTTTTCTAAAGAAAGAGGCACTAAAGAGTTTAAAAAGAAAGATCAGCAAAGTCTTCCCGGATGTTACAACTCCGTGATGAAATCAACAACTTTCATCAACTTCCAAATAAGGCACTATATGAAGCATGGACTAGGTTCAAGAAGAAAGTCAAAAGTTGTCCGATACATGGTTTGCCTAATAGTATTATCCTCCAAACCTTTATAGGTCACTTGACTTGGTTAACAAGTCAGTAGCTAACAATATTCCGGAGGGGTCCGTTATGGACAATTCATCTGATGTGGTGAGTGCTCTACTCGACAAATTGACCGAGACTAATGAAGCTTGGCATACTAGATAGGCGGAAGTAGTTGGAGGAGGACCTTTTAAAATAGTATTGTCCCGAGAGACAATAAAAAAGGAAGAAGAGAGAGATGAAACAATGGCTAAATTAGTCAATCAAATGGAGATTCTCACAAAGCATGTATTGGGAGGAAGTACTAAACGGGTGAATGCGTTAGGGTCTTGTGAAGGAATCCTTCAAGATGGACAATGCTTCCGAATGTATAATGAAGAGGCTAATTTTGTCAACAATCAAGTGGGGGGTTCCCGACCTAATTACCAAGGTTCTAATCAAGGACCTTGGCAGTAAGGTCAAGAGAATCAAGGTAGGAACAAGGATTAAGGAAACTCACAATGGTGAAACAACAATCAAGGTGGTTACAACAATAATCACAAAAATCACCGGAGTTCTAGTTCCCACCCAAGGTGAGTCAACAACTTTCAAGCCAACCATCCACTAGTGATCCTGCTAGTTCGAAAATGGAGGACATGTTATCTAGAGTGTTAAAGAAGGTTGAGTTAACCGACACCTTTGTCAAATAGGTGAAAGATGACATAAAGAGCGTGAGAGATGGCACGAATAGCATGAGACAAGTTGTAAGTTCTCACTCAACTTCCATTAAGCAATTGGAATAAAAACTTAGCCAAATCTCGGCTACCCTAAATCAAAGGCAAAAGGGCACACTACCTAGTGACACGATTGCGAACCCGAAAAATAATGGTGACCATAATGCCATTACCACTAGGAGTGGTAAGACACTTGGGGAAGAAAAGTTGGTGAAAGATGATGTGGTTATTAATGATGAGGCAAGTGTTGATGAACCCATGGTTATTGAAGAGGAGAGTCGTCCGACGAAGAATGAGGCCATTGAAAAGCCCATTATTGTTGAAGAAGTGTCCGAAAATAATGAAGGTACCCAAGGCAAGAAAGTGGTGGAAGAAGTACCTAAAGCTTTAACGCCTATTCCAAAACCTCTCCTCCATTTCCTTAAAGGTTGACGAAGAAAGCGAATGATGGGAAATTCATAAATTTCATCGAAAAGTTGAAACAACTCCCAATCAACATCCCATTGGTGGAAGCCCTTGAACAAATGTCATCTATATGCTAAATTTATGAAAGACCTTGTTACCAAGAGGAGGATAACTAGCTTTGAGAAGGGGGATGTTACGCATCATTGTAGCTCCATCATCACAAAGGCTTTAATACAAAAGAAAAAGGACCCCGGAGCCTTTACTATTCCATGTACCATTAGGGCGTATAAATTTGCCAAAGCTTTGTGTGACCTTGGTGCAAGTATCGACTTGATGCCGCTTGTAATATTTAACAATTTGTGTTTAGGCACTCCCCGACCCACAATAATGTGGTTACTAATGGCCGATCGAACCGTTAAGAGGGCGGTTGGGATTCTTTTTGACGTACTTGTGAGGGTGGACCGCTTCATATTTTCAGCCGATTTTGTTATATTGGATAGTGAGGTTGACTTGAAGTCCCTATTATTGTGGGACGACCATACCTAGCCACCGAGAGAGCTCTTGTTGATGTCGAAAAAGGCGATCTCAAATTTCGGATGAATAATGAGGAAATCATATTCCATAAGTGCAAGTCAATGAAACAACATGCGGATATGAGTGTTGTGTCGGTTATAGACACTATTAATGAGGTCGTAGAGACCACCATTGCTTATGAGCATGTTGGTGAAGTATTGGCGGCTGTTTTGATAAATTATGATGGGAAAACTATAAAGAACTTGAGGAGACGGTTAATGCATCAGTTGGATTGGGGTCATACAAATACAACCCTAAGAAACTTGATCTTGATTCAGAAAATCAAGAAACTCCTCCCTCAAAGCCATCAATGATTAAACTACCTACTGTGGAACTCAAAACTTTCCCTTCACATTTCAGGTATGACTTCTTTGGGCCAAATAACACCTTGTTTGTCATAGTGACCACTCTTTTGATGGAACCTCAAATTGAGAGATCGTTGGTTATTTTGAGAAGGTTCAAAAAGGCTATTGGGTGGTCCATTGCGAATATCTAAGGAGTTCCTCCCGGAATTTGTACTCATAAACTTCAACTCGATGAAGATTGTGTCCCTAGTGTTGAACATTAAAGGAGGTTGAATCCTCTCATGTAAGAAGTTGTGAAAAAAGAGATCATCAAATAGTTAGATGTCGTTGTTGTGTATCCAATTTCGGATAGCCTATGGGTGAGTCCGGTTCAATGTGTTCCCAAGAAAGGTGGTATTACCGTGGTGCAAAATGAGAAGAACAAGTTAATCTCAACTCATACAATCATCGATTGTAGGGTTTGCATGGATTATCAAAAATTGAACCATTGGACAAAAAGGGATCATTCCCAATGTCATTCATTGACCAAAAGCTTGATAGGCTTGTGGGGAGGGACTTCTATTTCTTTCTAGATGGATATTCGGGGGATAGTCAAATCACTATTGCACCCAAGGATTAAGAGAAGATGACTTTCACTTGCCCCTATGGCACCTTTGCTTTCAAAATAAGCTTTTCAGCCTATGTAATGCACCCACTACTTTCCAACGATGCATGATATCCATATTCTCCAATATGGCGGAGGAATCCATTGAAATCTTCAATGGATGACTTCTCCGTAGTTGGAAACTCCTTTGAGAATTGCTTGGAAAACTTGGCACAAGTTTTGAGACGTTGTGAAGAAACAAACTTGGTTTTGAATTGGGAAAAGTTTCACTTTATAGTGAAAGAGGGCATTGTTCTTGGGCATAAAATCTCGGAAAAGGGAATAGAGTTCGACAAAGCCAAAATAGAAGTCATTGTTAAACTTCCTCCTCCAATCACCGTCAAAGGTATCCGAAGTTTCTAGGCCATGCTGGATTTTATAGGAGGTTTATTAAAGTTTTTTCCAAAGTAGCTAATCCCCTATGCAAATTGTTGGAGGAAGGATTCAAATTTTTGTTTGATGATGCCTGTCTCAAAGCGTTTGAGTGTTTGAAAGAAAAGCTCACTTCGGCACCTATCATTGTTGCTTTGGATTGTTAGAAGCCGATTGAACATATGTGTGATGCAGGTGGTTTTGCTATAGGAGCCGTTCTTAGCTAAACGTGTGAGAAGATTTTCCACCCCATTTATTATGCAAGTAAAACTCTCAATGGGGCTCAAATGAATTACATCGTCACCGAACAAGAGTTGCTTGCAATTGTCTATGCTTTCGAGAAATTTCGAGCCTATTTGTTAGGGAGTCATGTCATAGTCCACACCGATCATGCGACTGTCCGGTATCTCATGACAAAGAAGGATGCTAAGCCAAGATTGATCCGTTAGGTACTTCTCTTACAAGAGTTGACTTTGAGGTCAAAGATAGGAAGGGGATTGAGAACCAAATGGCGGACCATTTGTCACGACTTGAAGAAGAGAGGAAACCAAAAGATGAGCTTGAAATTAATGAATATTTTCCGGATGAGCAAGTGATGGGGGGTTCACATGATATGGTGCCGTGGTATGCCTACTTTGCAAATTACCATGCTAATGATATCATGCAGGAGGACACGAATTTTCACCAAAACAAAAAAAAAAAATTTTGAATGATGTCCGTAAGTTCTATTGGGATGGTGCATTCCCGAAATTGAGATGATGCCTATGATTGAGGAAAAAGTGAGAAGCCCCTTAGTGTAGAGTCGGTTTACTAAAATGCCCTTCAAAAGTTAAACGATTATTTTACCATTTACCTAAAAATAAAATTACCTCCTATTAAACGATTTTTAAGAACTACTTAATGATAACCAACATTTAGTGGAATACATTTATACCGTAAAAAATTAATTTATCTTTCTCAATTCAATAAATTAATCAAATTTGTCTTTGTTAGTAATCTCAAGCCGTGGAGAATTCGAGAAGTTATCACATCATATGAAGAGACTACTACATCTAAGTTTACAGTAAATGGAGGGTCAAGAAGAAAAAAATTGCAACATATTTTGATTCATTTGGTTGTGCTTATCACGATCGTATATCACCTGTTATCTTCCTTGATGCTCTTCTTAATTATTTTTTCTTGTATCTCCTCTTCTTCTTCTTTTTTTCCTTTTTCTCTATTTTCCCCTTATTTTTTAAATGATTAACTATATTCTATATTTTATTTATTGAGTTTCATTAAACATTAATCAATAAAATCATTTGATTACATATAAGGTACATATTTTTTTTTTTTTTTTTTAACTTCCTACATTAATTGCAAACCAATCCATTTCCTAAAATATTATCTGAAAGTTCTACTATATTAGATAAGTTCAAAAGTCTCTTAGTAAAAGCCAAGCGAGCTCTAATGTAAAAGTGAGAGCCGATCTACTGAGAAAATCCCCTGCTCCAACATTGAAGTGGTTGTTGCAGATTTGTCTAATTGTCTTTTCCTCTCCTTAATTCTCACCCATATCATTTTTTTTTTTTTTTTTTTTTTGCTACCTCAAATGATTAAAGTACTAATTTTGAAAGTTCACATGCATTATAATGCTTGTGCTCTAGAAATTTAAATCCATTTACAGAGAATGAGTGGTAACTTCTTTTTTTTTTTTTTTTTCTCATTTTGTGTTGTATGAATTACTGTTCTCTGTGAGCTTTTTGATTCATTTGCTGCAACTAGTTGTTATTTTGATTATGTTATTTGTTACACTTTTTAATTGTATTAGCAATCACTAATAATTCTTGATTTCTGTTTTTACTTTAGGCGCATTTTCCTTGTTTTCCTACTTAATATCACTAGCAATGTGTTATATTTTTCTCTCTTTTCGTATATTAACGATTTTCAACCTTTCTAATTGAGTTTATGAAGCTCTTCACAGTATGTAAATCTCATTCTCTTTATATTATTACAAAAAAAACTAGTTTCTCGTCACGTGCATCGCACGTGTATGTCGAGTTATGTAGTATATGATTTGTAAAATAATGTCAACGATGTGAAAATTAATCTTCGAACAAATAATTATACATAATATAATAATGTACAAGTTTCCGTGAATGATTAATTAACATGGCCTCGTTATACATTAACTTGTTTGTCGAGGTTAAGGTGATTGGATATTGTCTAGATGTACGAAAATGACCATAAAAGTTTAATTAGATACAATAATATTTTCTTACTCATTTTGATTTTATGAGATATAAATATGTAATGAAACATATATCTCACTTGATACATTCTCATAAACAATATTCATGGTGTATGCATCCATTTAGATTGCTCTGCCATGTCCAAGACCTTTAGAAATTGACATATTAGCAATTATACTTTCTCGACAAATACAACTTCAAAAATTAAATAAGTTCACAGTTTATTTTACGATAGAGTAAGTGATATAAACAGTGCGTTCACCAAACAGTATATGGAGAGACCTGATTGTCTATCAGTTCTCTCAGACAGTGCAGTAGGTAAATAAAATAAGATTTTATCGTGAAAAACTCCTTGCTCAAGGGATTAAAAACCACGACCTACCACGTAAGATTTCAACTCCACTAGCACGAGCAACTTTAGATTACAACTCATTGCAACCTAGGAACTAACTCTCATAGTCCCTCAACCCTTACAATGCCTCCATTGTAAGCACCACTTGACTATCTCGAGCCAAGCAAACTAATATACCTAGACTAACTCTAGCCTAGTGTAATACTCAAAGGCACCCTTTGAGAATTCAATACAGTGACTAACTCTAGCCACCCTCATACTAATACACTTAGATTATCTCTAGCCTAGTGTACCGCTCAAAAGCTTGAAGAGATAAACTTCCTACAAGCAACTTTTGAGACACCTACAAACAACTTTTTAGAGAAGAGTAGGTTTACAATTTAAAGAACAAAAATATCAAAGACTCAACAACCTAAGGATTTAAAGCATCTTCAGTTCTGGGATCTTATCCTTCGGCTTGTTAAGGCTTTGTTCTTGAGAGCACCTCAAGATGTGGAGACTTGCACTTGGGATGTGAGCAATTTTATTGTGCAAGCATAATTCTTCACTTCAACATGATGTTGCATATGTAGGAAAAAAAAAGTGAAGATGACAGCCCATAAACTTTGGACCATTGGTCAAGCCACTCTGCTGATGTCTTCTTTGTACTGCTACAGTGTCAGGAGCTTTACAGTTGTAGATTTGACTAAGCAAATAGCGGGGGGACTTGATCTCATTTGGTCCCTCTGAAAACATATGTAGTCCGTCATATCCTGCAGCTAACCAATATTCAACAAGTGAACCTGGTCATATTTGGTTCCTTTAGGGCTTGTGTAGAGTGACTGAGATATCAAGAGGTTGACCGATTCAACAAATGAACCCGATCATATCTGGTTCCTTAGGATTTGTCAGATCATCAAAACATAAGACAACATCGCGTATCACTTTCCCCCTTTTTGATGATGACAAACACAGTTTCTAACATAGTAGTGATCAACCCTTAATTTCTTTACATAGAACCAGATTCCCACACTTGTTCCACCTAAGAACAAGACCATTCTTCTAACATAGCAGCGATCAACCGTTTAATTTCTTTATATGTGGCACATCCACATACCATATCATATCATCTTCCCCCTTTTGTCATCATTAAAAAAAAATGAGGTCATTCAGATCAAACCAGGATTAAATACAGCATTGATATGAGCACAGTTAGACAATGTTTCATAATCACAGAGAGGTAATGTCCATCAGCAAAAAAAAATGTAGCACCAATCAGCATAACAAAAGTTTTAAGGACATATAGAGATATCAAAACTTTGTATAACCTACAAAGGACAGGGATAGAAGAAAGTCCAAGGATTAGAAGGACGGGAAAATCTTGAAGGCAGGATTGAAGAGTGAGGGAGGAGAGAGGGAGCAAGAATTTCATTTAAAGTCTTGAAAAAAGCTTGTCAAGGCACTCATCTGCCGCGTGATGATCATCAACCAGCTGTTGAGTAAGTTCATTTACTTTCTTTTGAAGGGCAGCTACCTTAGTCTTTAGCTTCACATTTTTTTCCTTAAACTCTTTTACAGAATCAGTTCCCTCTCCATCTTGTGCATTCTGTTGCAGCTTAGCTTTTAGAAAGGTAATTTCAGTATCTTTTTTATCCAGAAAAAGTGCCAACTTGTTAATCTCCTCTTTTGCCTTTTCTTGAGCATCTATATAGTTTTAGATTATAGATGTATTTCCCACGCTTCCTTTCTTTGGTATACAATCGCATTCTTCGAAGGTGTATTCACTGAACATGTGCATTCTTGTATCTAAAGTTCCTTCCCCAACTTGTATTTTGAAGTGCTCGAAGATTTTGGTAAGAAGGAGGCCATATGGTAACCCATTCTATCATCCCTGATAGTAGCCACCTTAATCATGTGCTCAAGCATAAGTGTTGGTAGGTTGATAGTAGCCACCTTAATCATGTGCTCAAGCATAAGTGTTGGTAGGTTGATAGGGGTGAAGCTGGCTAGGGCTTCCATCAGGAATAGATCACGAATGCCAGCCATTGTTTTCTTCCTTAGCGAAACAGAATGACTTTGTTAACTAATTCAAACATCAATTGGTATTCAGGCTTAAGTTGTTTCTTGAAAGCCCTCTCTCCATCTATATATCCTTCATGTTTAACAGTAATGTTCAGGAAATGAGATAATGCGGAGCTATTCTTGACTGAACTTAACCCATCAGTTGGGACTTGCAGGATTTCTCCAAGTATTTGTTTATCAAGTGCGAACTTAACTCCATTTATAGCTAGCAGAAGAGAGTTGTCAGACACAATTAAGTTGGTATAGAATTCAGCTACTTCAGCCTTACAAATCACAGAAACTAGGGGTTTAAACAAATATCCCTATTTTTGCAATTCAATTATCTCAATCAATTGTCTCATCAGGCTTGAGGGCTATTTTTGGATCGAAGACTCTACCTCTCAGCACCTCTTGAGTTTTGAGAATCTCCTTTCTTTCAGACGTTGTCAACTCTACCCTCTATTGCTTGGAAGAAGAATCAGGTTACTTTATCCCATTCTTAGATATCTTATTTTGAGAGCGAGTTCTTTTCCTCTGCTGAAAGTCCTGACTTTTGGCTTATGATCCTACTTCCTGGGTCTCAGTTTCCTCTTCAACTATCTTCCTGGATTTATTTTTTCCATGTTTTCCTTTCTTTGCATTCTTTCTTAAGAAAGCAACTTCGTTCTCTTCTATTCTCTTTCCTCTCCTCTCATATTCTCCACACAGCCTGCCCTTTTAACAAGTAATGCTTCTACCTTATCTGCTATAACCTTGGCCCTTCTTACTGCTTTATCTCCTTTTCTCAAAATGTGCTTTCTTAGGCTATCTTTCACATTCCTCTCCAATTCTGCCTTAGCTTTTCTCTTAGTACTAATAATTGGTCCCTGTCTAGACTCAGTTATCTTAATGATCATTCCCCCTGCTTGTGAGGACCTTGTAATTCGTTTGAATCTTATAGGTTCATCTTTAGAATTTTCCTTTTCAAACGTTCCACTACTATTCATCACACGAGAATTGACTTCCACTATTTCCTCACAGTAAAAAATCCTTTCTAGAGATATAGTATCTCTAGGCATATTTTGCGAACTTGGTCCCTCTCCTATCATTGAGGTGTTTTCTGCCAAAGAAGAGTTTGCTTTGTGCAGAACAGAGGAACCAGCTTTCTCCAAGTTTCTCTCAGGTCTCTCAACATCATTTTACCCTTTTTCAACACTTTAGTAGCTAGTAGAATTTTTTTGACAATTTATTCTTCCTCACTAGCTAGTAAGTTAGATCTATCTCTTTTACCCACAACTAGATTTCCTTCGAACAAGTAGTCAACAGAGAGCTCAGAAAGTCCTTTGTTAGAATCTTGACTGTCTATCTTATTTAGAGGGATAGAGTTATCTGATTTACTGATAAGAGTTTTCTTTTCAACAACACCCTCTGCTATTTTTTTATCCTCCTCTCTGCCTTCTTTGGAACCTGGTTTGATGATCCTGTTCCTTTCTTCAGTTATATCATTTCCTTGATTATTCTCATTTAGAGCAGAACGTTCTTCAACATTTGAGGACTGAGGTTCAGTCACCAATTGTTTTGGAGTTGGATTCTTTCGCTGTCTTATAGAGCTAGAATTTTTGGGCGAAGAAGGTGGAGAGAGAGTGTTTGGGTCGGAGGATGGTGGGAATTTGGAGAATGATATTTGAAGAATTGTTTTGATGAATGATGGAACTTTCGACGGTGGATCAAGGGTATCTGGGTTGGATGGTTCCTGAGTAAGAGATTTTGACTCAGACATATTGGAGTTTTAGTAGGAAGATGATCAGAGAGAAATTTTGATGCCTGAAGTGAGCAGAGGAACCAGAATATCAAGGGTCTTTTGACTTAGAAGAGATAATTTGATTTTGTAAGGAAGACGGTGTTGCTAGAGTTTAGACAATGACACATGGACGGACGGATCCGACTATAGAGGCAGTTTCATTTAATTATTTCAAGATAGGGCGGAGACAGTTATAATGACAGGGCACTCTAGCTTCCTTTTAAAAACATAATGTATAGCTGAAGGTACTAGCCTGATTCAAGGAACCAGGTCCCTTGATTTTTTGGTAGGACCCTATCTTCATTTGCATCACTATCGTATTTGACTTCAGATTTTCTGGAGGAATTTCCTATGCTGTCAGAACCTGCTTCTCCATATTATCACTTGCTTTTATTTTTTTGAATTTTTACGACAGGAGCCTGATTCAAGGTAATTGAACCTTTTTTTTTTTAGATCTCTAAGCGATAGTAAGCCATGCCTGACTTGTTACCACTAGAATCACTTTTGGCAGTAACCAAGAGAGCTTGAGTCTTTCCTTTTTCCTCCATACTACTTTCATAGCTTTTAGGTTGGATCTATCATATTCCTTTCTTATCTTTAGATCTTGTTTTGACATCAATCAGATCTGTATTCATAGGAATATAGTAGTCATCAGATATGCTATCACACGCTTCTGAATCCTCAGCCATGAAAAATACCACGTAACCTTGCATTCCACCATTCATGGTGGTTTCTATTTTAATCTGGGTGGTCTTGTGATATACCGTCCTTCTTTTTGGTAAAGTGAACTATCCATGAGAAGGATCCTTTCTAAGTGTTAGCCTTTTAGAAAGAACCTGCTTTGATACCAATTGATATAAATAGTGTGTTCACCAAATAGTATATGGAGAGACTTGGTTGTCTACCAGTTCTCTCAGACAGTGCAGTAAGTAAATAACACAAGATTTTACCATGAAAAGCTACTTGCTCAAGGGATTAAAAATCACGACCTACCACGTAGGATTTCAACTCTACTAGCACGAGCAACTTTAGCTTACAACTCATTGCAACCTAGGAACTAACTCCCATAGTCCCTCAACCCTTACAATGCCTCCTTTTAGAGCACCACTTGACTACTTCTAGCCAAGCAAACTAATACACCTAGACTAACTCTAGCCTAATGCATCACTCAAAGGCACCCTTTGAGAATTCAATACAGTGACTAACTCTAGCCACCCTCATACTAATACACTTAGATTATCTCTAGCCTAGTGTACCGCTCAAAAGCTTGAAGAGATAAACTTCCTAT
Organism: Lycium ferocissimum; assembly: GCF_029784015.1. Taxonomy (NCBI): domain Eukaryota; kingdom Viridiplantae; phylum Streptophyta; class Magnoliopsida; order Solanales; family Solanaceae; genus Lycium; species Lycium ferocissimum. The sequence continues at coordinate 22,954,050 of NC_081342.1, forward strand.
AAGCAACTTTTGAGACTTTGAGATACCTACAAATAGCTTCCTTTTAGAGAAGAGTAGGTTTTACAATTTAAAGAACAAAAGCATCAAAGACTCGACAACCTAAGGACTTAAAGCATCTTCAGTTCTGGGATCTTGTCCTTCGGCTTGTTGAGGCTTTGTTCTTGAGAGCACCTCAAGATGTGGAGACTTGCACTTGGGATGTGAGCAATTTTATTGTGCAAGCATAATTCTTCACTTCAACATGATGTTGTATATGTAGAAAAAAGAGAGTGAAGATGACAGCCCATAAACTTTGGACCATCGGTCAAGCCACTCTGCTGATATACTACTGCACTGCTATAGTGCTACAGTGTCAGCAGCTTTACAGTTGTAGGTTTGACCAAGCAAATAGCAGGTCCACCTGATCTCATTTGGTCCCTTTGAAAACATACGTGGTCTGTCATATCCTGTAGCTGACTAAAATTCAACAAGTGAACCTGATCATATCTAGTTCCTTTAGGGCTTGTGTAGAGTGACTGGGATATCAAGAGGTTGACCAAATTCAACAAGTGAACCTCATCATATCTGGTTCCTTAGGATTTGTCAGATCATCAAAACATAAGATAGCATAGCATATTAGAAAGACCCTGAATCTTCTTCAACTTTAATTTTTTTATTAGTTAATGAACGTTGATCATCATTTTTTCTTTTAGTCCTCTACCTTCGTATACATCTTTGTGAATTATTTTCTTCCTCAACTGATTGTTGCATCAATTTCTTCAAGTTCATGTGTTTCTTGAGAAATTAAATTCCTTCCTGTATTTTCATTCTTATTGACAACGTAATTTACTTAGTCGAAAGGCTGGTCCTACGCAGATATCTTTGAGATATGACGCACTAGTAATGCCTTCAAAAATATAATTTATGTTTATGAGATAATGAAATTAAGAGTAAAATGATAAGTTTAAAGATAAAATGAATTCTTGTGATTGAAAAATCTATTGCATTGTTCTGACTTTTCTAAAAAGTAGTACACATGATATATGATGCCCTGTCCTTGTGTATTTTATTCACGATTTGGACAAAACTACAAGAGGCATAAATTTCTCTTGATTTACTCTCAGAATTCATTGTGTGAGTGCGCACTTTGACAAAATTGTTCTACAAGTGAAGTATTTTGGCCATTTGGCAGCAGAGCTCTTCTTCATCAACAATGACTTTGCCTCTGTTATAAATCAATTTACTAAATTTAATTTACATAGTAGACAAGTGATTGCATGAAATTATAAGACATACTTGCTTTAAGGATCTCCTTTGCATTGCCACATGTAGTAAATTAATTTACACAGTATTTTTCACCCCTATTATTTTAGTAAATATGATAGATATGTGAAACATATGCAGCAGTTCTCGAGCATAGAGTAAGAAAATGAATCCCAATATTACAGTGTCTTTAGAATTGAATAATGAATTTGCGGTTGATAGTAATTTGGTAAAAGAATTAACATGATCAGTTGTGACCGACCGTACCGAGGGGACATGAACAGTTGCTTGGCTGTTGGGCTTTTTAAATTTAAACTAAACAGGCTAGTTAGGTAAATAATAAGAGGATATTTTAGTAATTTGACTTTTAAGTTAGTGAGTTCATGCTTTTAATATAACTAGTATTCGGATACGTGCGTTGCACGTGTATTCCGTGACAATCGATCAGTATAAACTTTTTAAAATGATATAAATATAATATTAAAATATACGTATGAGTTATAAAATAAAATTTGAAAGGGAAAAAATACAAGCTCAGCATCATAACATGTATTCCTATCAGTGTTTTCAGAGACGTTTTCGAGGCGGGTCCCGGGGCAGGGCGTACCAAAAACGCTCCCGGGCTTAAATGAAAGGCGTAGATCCATAAGGCGTACGCCCTAGAATTTGGGGCGTAAGTCCCGGGCGTAAAGGCGTATGCCCCGGGCATTAAATTTGATTTTTATTGTTTTAAAAGTATTTTTTTTCTATAAATTATGATTTTTATTATTGGTATAATGATATGTATACTTTATGTTATCATGTTGTACAGATTTTCCCTAAAATATATAAATAAAAAATGCAACTTGCATAGAAAATAACACAGCCATCAATAGTTTCTTTTAGATGATTATGGCTGAAATTAATATGATAGATATTTCATAGCACTATGTTCTTAAAGCAACTTTATCCATTTGTTGTCATTGCGCATACACGTTTTGCCCTTCTCCTTTTTTGGATATACAAATAAAAGTCAGTGCAAACATTATTTGAGGTCGGGAAGGACTAATAGATCTGGAAATTGATGATGAAGTGAATGAAGATTTCATGTTCAAGATTATCTAGTGATAGAACCTATGGGTTCACACTTTGCTAGTTCACAACTTGAGAGTTTACTAAAACAGTCTAAGGGACCAGGTCCCTAAACTGTTTTCACAGATAATAACAGAAAGCAAATAAGGCAAGTAATTTTATGTGGAAAACTCCTTGCTCAAGGGATTAAAAACCATGACCTACCCCAGTAGGATTTCCAACTTCACTAAAACAAGCAACTTCAGATTACAACCTATTGCAACCAAGGAATTAAACTCTTAATCCCTAACCCTTACAACACACCCATTGTAAGCACCTTTACTACAACACACCCATTGTAAGAACATATACAATAACTCTATTGCAAAGCTCCAAGTCTTGACTAACTCTATCCAAACAACTTAACTAATACTTAGCTAACTCTAGCCAAGAAAACAAAGTTACAAAGATTAAAATATGTCCTACTATAATGCTTCTTGACAAGCAGTGTAGGAATACAAATTAAGAACATGAAATAAGACTCAACTATCCTAAGGAATTCAGATGTCTTTAGTGCCAGGAACTGATCCCTTTGATTGTTGAGATCTTGTTCTTGTGGAAACCTTGAGAAAGGTAGCCTCCACACTTAAGAGAAATACAGCCTTTTAGATTTTGCAAGTGTTAGGTCAAATAATCCCAACACGTTGTATATATATGAGACTAAATAGAGAGCATGTGAGAAATATGTGACCATGGATGGTGACTTTTCAAGGGACTTTAGTTTCTAGCATACATACAGTTGTCTTTGCTACAGTTCTGCCTGAACGGTGTAGCAGCTTTACAACTGTTAAGTATCGTGCAGTACTCCCATTGGACCTGATGGAGGACCTGGTCCTTGGTCTGTTTGTCAAATCATCAAAACTATGAAATGCTATAACTCATCAATTTCCCCCTTTTTGATGATGACAAACTTGTAAGTGATATTTCCCCTGCGGACCAGGTTTATTCTTCATAGCAAGCTTAGGTAGGATGGACGATGCAGCTTTTTCATTTGTTCTTGTGAGGCTAACAACTGTGCAATATTCAACCAGCTCGTATCCAGTAACTTCCCCCTAAGGACCTGTCCCACAACATCATTGTACCATTCCCTTGCATAGTCAGCTTCAGCAGTTTGTTGTTGCATCTTTCGTTGGTATTTCGAAAACCTGGTTCCCTTTGTCGATTTAGCCTTTAGACAATTTTCATCCTTACTCCTAACCACAAGGAGCTGGTTAAGCAACATTCAACATTTTTAGGACTTCCTCCTGAGATCATGAACCTCAGCATCATGTACCATATCCATTATAGACGGGACCAGGTCCCAGTTGCATAAGATGGATTTTGCATGTGTAGGATTACACCTTCCACTTTCACTTTATGTTGGAGAGTTTTGAACCAGGTAAGGTCACGCACAACATTAACAAGCTCAACTCACTCATAACACACACACAATTATAATTATTTCCCCCTTTTGGCATCATCGAAAAGAGAAATACAAAAACACATGCAAACAGAAGTCTAGGACATTAACTCAGAGCCACCTGGGCAACATACCATAACAAGAGCAGGGCATAGAGAATAGAGTAAACAGTGTACAAAATAGAGTAGCTGCCCATAAAACAATAATCGTTTAAAAATACCCAGCAGTAAGCAGTCATAAAAGCACAAAACATAATAGTTTAAAGAGTCAAAACGGTCAATGTCATAACAAAAGATAGATAAACTAGGGTTTGGGAAAAACAAGATAGGGACAGGACTGGAGTTGGAAAGGATTCATCGAGAGAAGGATTTGAGGGTTGTTCTTTGATTCTGGATCATTTGATCACGTAGCTCATCCAGCTTGTTCCTTAATTCTTCATTCTTAGCTCTCAACTTTGCATTAGCAGCGGTCAGTTCTGTGATGGGATCGGGTTCCTGAGCCTTAGCAGCCAGTTGTGTCTTCAAAACAACTATCTCAGCTTGAAGCCTCTCAATTTCTGCAAGAGCACGCTCTTGTGCCTCAATAAGCCTAGAGATAGTTGAGTTGCTGCCAATACCTCCCTTCTTTTCCACACATTCACAGTCTTCCAAGGTTCCTATCGTGAACATCTGCTTTCTAGTCCTCATAGTTACTTTTCCTGTCTTAACATTGAAGTGGTCAAAAACTCTAGTAAGAAAGAAGACATATGGATGACCATGCTTTCTTTCTCTCGAATTAACCACCTTAATCATGTGTCCAATCATTATGCCTGGTAAACTGATGCATTGATAGTTTGCTAAAGCTTCAAGGAGAACCAGATCCCCGACAGAGGCAATGCATCGTCTTTCTGCCCTTGGAAGTAGTGTTTTGTTAACCAACTCAAACAACGGTTGGTACTCGGGATGAAGAAGCGCTTCTTATAAAGCCTCTTCCCAGTCACAGACACACCCCTTTTGACTATCACCTCTTTGAAGGCTAATGAAGCTTCCCCATTTACCCTTTTTAAACCATCAGTCGGAACACCAAGAATGGCACCCAACTTTTCTTCATCAATTTCAAACTCTACCCTAGTCACAGTCATGACCAATGTTGAGTTGTCAGTATACATCAAAGAGGCATAAAGTTCACTAACTTCATCCTCAAAAACACTTGGAGGATGGGAAACAAACAGATGCTCCCATTTCTGAAATTCAACTATCTCTAGCAGCTCCTTCATCCCTTTCTTTTCAACAATATCATCATCAAAAACTCTTCTAAGTAGAACTTTCAGCAATTTTAGATTTTCCTGCCTTTGCAATTCCAAATCCTGAATCCTTTTTCTGTTCTTAGAAGAACCAGGTTTTTCTCCAGCACCTCTTTTTCATTTCCTAGAGAGTCCAATCTCATTTTTCTTCTTTTCAACATCAACTTCTGCCTCACTTTCCACAACTTTCTTCCCTTTGTCTTCCTTTTGGTTTTTGGAGTTTTTCCTCCATAATTGAGATATTTCCACTTCTTCTTCTTCATCAGGCACATTCACTGTCTCTTCCTCATCGATCACACCATGCTTAACTTGCCTTCTTCTCCTCCTTCCAATATTCTTGTCTCTCTCAGCCTTTTGAGCTGCCTCACGTTGAACCTTGCTCCTTTACCTAATGGTGGTGTCTTAGTAGTGATGTGCTTTCTTTCACTTTTACATTGTTACCTTACACGATTCGAGAACCTTTTGAATATGGTTTTCAAAGCATCATCATCATCTGAATCAATAATATCTTTCTGAGATGGATTAGAGGGACCGGGTTCCTTCTCAAGAAAAGAATCACCTAACGATACGACTACAGTAGACAGGATATTCATAGTGTTTGCTATATCCGAAATTTCTGTTAATGGACCAGGTCCCTTATTAGTATCCCCTGTTTCTTGATCGTGAACAATTTTTCTTTGAATCCTTGGACTACCATCTACAGTATTCACAGTATCACCAAAACCAGTAACAATATTTTCCCTTTCATTTTCTACATCTATCCCTTTTTCAGATAAATTTTCAACAATATCATAATCTCCCATACTTTTATCACTTACTGGAGGAATGAAGTTACCTGATTTTAGAGAGCCTTCCTTAGAATCTCAATTATCAACGACCTTTTCTTGGTTCTTACCACCATCAACCTTGGTAGTCTCATGCATGACCATAGGACTCAATTTCTCTGCATCCCTATTTTGATCCTTGATATCCATATTCTCAATGGCCTCAGTTTGGCTTGAAACTTCGACTCCATTATCTTTCTCCTCAAGTTCCTCAGTATTTAGGAGGAGATTTGAGATAGTGAGAGTTTGACCACTTTCTTCTAAGTTAGCCTTTTCATTTGGAGTAGGGGTTATGGAGAAAGAGATGAATTTCTTTGGGGTTTGGCTCTTGCGATTCCAAGAGGGACTAGAAACCATGGGCTTTGGAGGTGAGACGGATGAGTTTTGGTTAGTGGAGATTGGTTCTTCTGAGGGTGATTCTAGATCTTTTGGGTCTGATGGAGTGGAGTTTTCAGAAAATGAGAGAGAAAGGTTCATTTTACGGTATGATAGAAAGGATGGAATCATCTTGAGACATGGTCAATTTTGGAACAAAAGCTACACAAGAATGAGAATGTTACACAGAGATATGAAAGATAAAACGAGTAATGGGAGAGAAGAAGACAGGAATTTTGGTTTAAATGAGAATGTAGGGAATTGGTTCTGATAGGTTGACAGGATACTTTTCCTACACACTTCGATTGCTCAGAGAATATGAATCGTTTTGGGCTCCAATTTTTTTTTTTAAAAGAAATTGGTTGGAGGAATTTAATGACATTGCACCTTTATGACAATTTAAATAACATATGAGTGCTAAAGAGATTGCTAACCTGAGTCACAGGAACCAGGTTCCTTGACATTCTTTTAAGAAGTAGGCAAAAGACTCTGAAAAATGCAATGTCACCAATACTTATCTTTGTCCTAAAGATGTCATGTATGTATACCAGTAACAGTATAGAGCTGAGTTAGATGTCAAAGAAAAACTTTTAGCATTGTACCTTTTCTTTTAACATAACCAATCATTTAGGGAATCTTGAGTAGGAGCAGCTAGATGAGCTTGATCAAGCCCAATTTCAAGTGATTTCTTTCCAAAATGCTTCCTGCTCAGTTGTGCCTCGGTGAAAATGTCTGCTACCTGGTCATTTGTCAAGCAGAACTTCAAGCAGATTAACCCTTTTTAACATTATCCCTCAGGAAATGATGTCTAACATCAATGTGTTTAGTCCTTTTGTGTTATACTAGATTTTTCCACGTTAAGTGCATTTTGTATTATTACACCAGCAAACAGTCGATAAGCACACCAAAAACCTCAAGTTGTTTTTTGATTCATAGCAATTTAGCACAACCAAGAGACAACAGCCATATACTCAGCTTCAATAGTAGAAAGAGCCACATAATTCTGTTCCTTTTGTGACTTATGAGATCTAGAGTGTCTCCAAAACTTGTGCCACTCAAGTGCTCTTCCTACCAAACATCCAGTATAATCAGCATCAGCATCTCCAGCCAAATCAGAATTACCTCCTGAGGGATAGTAGAGGACCAGGTCTTGAATCCTCTTGAAGTACCTCAAGATTCTTTTTGCAGCTTTCAACTGAGATTTATTTGCACTTTATTGGAACCTTGCACACTCAACATATTCCTTCCTCTTTCCCTGCCCGAGAGGCTGCTTTAAACCATAAAGAGCCTTGTCAAGCTTAAACACATAGTCAGTCAGCACACGAAATCTTTAAGTTGCTTAGAGAATGTGACAATCTAGATGTGCTCTTCCTATCTACCAGGAGTCCAATATAGTCAGCATCAGCATATCCACTCAGATCAATGTTATCCTTTGAGGAATAGTAAAGGACCAGGTCCTGAGTTCCTTCTTGATTGTAGCCTTGAACTACCACTTTGTTGCAAAAAATAAAAAATAAAAAAATCCACACAACTCAAGCTGCTGTTCTTGTCTAAAAGAATGGGGACCAGGTACCACATATTGCTTCTCTCAAATCGAGAAAGGGCTCTTTTTGTGTAGCATCCTCAATACGTTCTTCGGGATTCAAGGGACCAGGTTCTCCTATACATGATTTATTATTGACATATACTGAGGCATGACTTCTGCTTCTTTGTTCATCCTTAGGAGTGTCAGGTGCAGCATCAACTACTTGATGCTCAGCTTTCATTGGAATAATGGAGAAACCATGATCTTTGGCTTTGCATTCCACAGTTCACTCAGGGTGAGTACCTTTTAGCACCTTTCTTAGGACAAGCCACCATTCTCTTTCTTCATTTGGACCATTTTTTCCACTGATAACATTATTGTTTATAGATTTGAGATGAGTCGAGTATCCATTTGTGTAAGAATTTGAATCTTGCTTAATTTGTCTCCCTTCGGTTAACACTCACTCATGCACTTGTAACTCAATTCTTTTAGCATATGTGTACAATCTATCAAGGAGAGTGCCTTGCATTTTTGCTCATGTGAAGAATAAATCATCTTCCTCATGTTACACACTGGCACACTCCTGTGTTTTAAGGCTTTGAGTGAGAGATTATCCATTTCTCCAGTTATGTGCTCAGAACTGTCAACATCTTAATCATGTTCACTGCCTTCTCTTACCCCAACCTTCTATTGTGATCACCCGTTCACGCTAGGAACCCAATTCCGTTTGGGTCCCAAGTGACAGTAAAATGGATAGCCTTGATCTTTGTTCACACATCCTTGTTGCTTACCTTTTATTCTCCAGGGACCGGGTCCCATATCTCTTGGTTCGTTTGAAAAAAACTCCCTTTTTCTCCGTTCAGGCTGAGCCTTTGCTTTGTCCCAAGTCTCAAGATAACCAGTGTGGTTATGATAAGAGCAGCTCTATTTATTTTCCTTGAGCAGAGTGTGAGACTTTGATTCTTTCAACACCAGAGCTTTTTCTCCCATCATATCGATTTCGGACGGAGGTATCTTTACCAAAAGGCCATGTCTAGAGATATATGACTTCTCAAGATCCGTCTTTTTCTGCTTTACCTTCTCCTAAAGTAGCTTATTCTTTTCAAGCTCAGCAATGAGATTTGCTTTGGCCTTCAAGTTCTTTCTCAATCTTAAAATGAATCTCACAGATCTCCTGTTTTAGTCTAGGAGAAATGTTAATTAACTTCTTCATTTGATTGGTTTTCAAGGCATTTTCTCTGGTCTCTCCTTTAACTTGTTTCTTTGGATTCCTTTGTGGATACATCTCGTTATTTCTAGTTTGCTTAAACACATCTGTTCGGCCATGATAGATATTAATCAAGAGATCTGCAAGAGATATTAACTTTTTCTGAGAGTAGCTTTCCAGATCCTTTTGAGTATCAAAAAACGTCAGGAAACTGGTCTTTCTCTTTTACTTCTTCATCATCATTATCAGTAATAGATCTTGCCCTGAGTATAAATGTAGATTCAGGTTCTGCAAGTTCCTTATCAACACTCATCATAGTTGTATCACCTTGGTCATCTTCAAACTTACTGAAGAAGTCTTTTCTGGCAGCCATGGCTTGCTTCACCAAGCAGTCAACATCATTTCTTCTGTTGGCTTTCTTGATAGGGACCTGGTTCCATGCGGCTGTTATTTCAGTGTGATTTTTGTAATGAATCTGTATATGAGGAGAGCATTCCTTTGAGAGGTGTTCATGCTTTCCACACTTGTAGCAACAATTATTTTCTTTGAAGTTCCTGCTGGATCTTCCTTTCTTTGGGATCCCACTGTTTCTTCGAGCCATATCTTGGAATCTTTGAGTGAAATAATCCATGTAGAGGTCGTCACTTTTTGAGTCATCTTTCTTTGACTCTCCTTTCTCAAGATCTTGAATAGGCTCGCTGTCCTTCATTTCTATAACCCTCTGCACTCTTGCCTTCCACCATTCATGATATTCTACATTGAATCTTGGTGATCTTGTGATAGATTCTCCCTTTTCTAGGTTTGGTGAACTGGCATAAGAGGATCCTTTTTAGGTATTACCCTTTTAGAAAGACCATGCTCTGATACCAATTGATAGAACCTATGGATTCACACTTTGCTAGTTCACAACCTGAGAGTTTACCAAAACAGTCTAAGGGACCAGATCCCTAAACTGTTTTCACAGATAATAACATAAAGTAAATAAGGCAAGTAATTTTATGTGGAAAACTCCTTGCTCAAGGAATTAAAAATCACGACCTACCCCAGTGGGATTTCCAACTTTACTAAAATAAGCAACTTCATATTACAACCTATTGCAACCTAGGAATTAAACTCTTAATCCCTAACCCTTACAACACACCCATTGTAAGCACCTTTACAATAAGTTTATTGCAAAGCTCCAAGTCTTGACTAACTCTAGCCAAACGACTTAACTGATACTTAACTAACTCTAGCCAAGAAACGACTTAACTGATACTTAACTAACTCTAGCCAAGAAACGACTTAACTGATACTTAACTAACTCTAGCCAAGAAAACAAAGTTACAAATATTGAAATCTGTCCTGCTATAATGCTTCTTGACAAGCAGCGTAGGAATACAAATTAAGAACATGAAACAAGACTGAACTATCCTAAGGACTTCAGATGTCTTCAGTGCCAAGAACTAGTCCCTATGATTGTTGAGATCTTGTTCTTGTGGACACCTTGAGAAAGGTAGCCGCCACACTTGAGAGAAATATATAATAGCCTTTTAGATTTTGCAAGTGTTAGGTCAAATAATCCCAACAGGTTGTATATATATGAGACCAAATAGAAAGCATGTGAGAAACATATGACCATGGATGATGACTTTTCAAGGGCTTTTAGTTTCTAGCATACATACAGCCGTGTCTTCTTGCGATTCTACTGAACAAGAAAGAGTTTGTCACCGGCTTAACTTTGTTAAGTACCTATGCATACCCATGGGACCTGATGGAGGACCTGGTCCTTGGTCTGTTTGTCAAATCATCAAAAATATGAAATGCTATAACTCATCATCTAGGCTATTATCATTTTTGTGTTGTTGCCTAATGATATTTATAATAATTCCTTTTATATTATTGGTGATTTATTTGAATTTATTAGCAGAATTTTAATGAAAACTTTTCTTTTGCTTATTTTTTAGTAATAAAATTATAAAATTGAAGATACATGAGACATATGCCCCGTAGATCCATGGGACTTACGCCTTGCCCCGTGCTGCATAAAACGTCTTGCCTCACTCCCCCGCCTCTTAAAACACTGATTCCTATATATCAACACAGTATCAAACTTAAAATTAATGGGCAGGTTAGTAATCATACTTTTAAACTGCTGTTGAAGTTATAATTCGACTCTGACTCTTTCTACAAAGTGTAGAATAATATATAAATCAAGCATCATAATCTCAACTGAAGTATCATAACATCATACCGGATTTTCAGTAATATTTCCTTAGCGTATAAAGAATTGTTTTGATAGGGTCTTTTGAGATAAATATATATTTCGCGTAAAAATAAATATGATATTTCTCAATTCATAGCTAAAGTGTTGACTATCATATGAATCCAATCCTCCTTTTGGGACATAAAGAACATGTTTGTAATACTATATGCGGATTATAACTGTTTTCGGATTATAATTTTCAAAAGTAGAACAGAGGTAGATTGAATCATTAGAATGAAAAGGAAAAAATTGTCAAATTCAAAAAGTGTGATAGGCGAATATTGATATACTTAATTAATTATATATTTTTCAAGAACTAATTAAACCTCTCATACAACCTAAAGAACGAATGAATTCAAAATACCCTACTCTTTTTCGTTTGTTTAATATCAGTATCAAAAGAAATACTCTATATATTACTTCTTAAAGCACTTGGTAAAACTTTTGAACCATGAGCACTGAAAATCAAACAATACCAAAGCCATAGTCCATGTTTATATTTATATAAGAAAGAAGAAATTGTAATATTACTACATATTCAATTCAATGTAACCAAAGCCAAATCAAATATTCAAAAAAAAAAAAAAATCATTTACATATAATAAATAAAATATCATTTTACTTCTTTTAGGGGCCGCTGACCATTGCCCTGTCTCAAGAACCCGTGTTCATCAAATTATTTGACTTCTAATGGAATTAATATATAAAATACTAAAATTTTACCAGAATTTAAATTGTACCCTTTAGGAATTGCATTTGTTATTTTTCTCACAACCTGCATAAACAGTTCAAGATATTAGTATAAAAATTCTAGTGTATATATAGAAAGTATAACAACAAAATTAAAAAATAATTTTATGTAAGTGCACATAAATTTTTTTGGGTAAACATGTGAACTAATAAGCAAAATGAAGTGAAGAACATGTCGAATTGCCGATCTTATTAAGGAGATCATAATTTTGTCAAAAAAAGTGAAAAAAAGAAAGGAACTGCATCAACTTGGTGATCTTCCTGGTGGAACACTGGTTCGAGAAGTCACGAACAATTTTTCTAACCAAATGAACATTAGATGAATTTGGTGGGAATACAAAAAGATTTCATAAGTCCCCAAAGTGCTTCATGCATTATATATAAAATTTTATGTTTCCTTGCTGATTTTCTGGATATATAAAAAAGGGTGAGAAATAAGTTTATTAATATCACTTAAAAGTTTAACAGGTTGTCCACGAATGTACAAATTAATTAAGAATTTATGAAGAATCATCCAACCAAAAACAAACAGTGAATTTAGTACGGAATACAAAAAAGACATCATAAAACCAAAGTAGACCGGATATACCGTGCATCCTATTTTGTGTAATCATAATTTCATGAGTAGTGGACGAGACTCAATTTTTAATTAAAATGGAATACTTTTACAATTTGTAATTAATATTGAAGGAGCAATTTATTTTTGAAGTGTGACATTGTCATTCAACTTTTGAGGGGCATTTTGGTATTTCAGCTTTGCACTTTGGAGCTTCCCACATTTAGTATTATATGATATATGATATGATAGATATAGATAGATTATCACGAGGTTCTTAAATCTATTTCATATATTCTGGATTTTAAAGTTGTCGTCAAACATATTTTGTTAAGGGAAAACCAGCTTATTCGGTATTTAACTTTTTCATTTTCATTTTTTATATGTTTGCACCTAATAACATCAAAATGTAACTCGTTAATCATTTACCGTTCAACAATCAAATCAATCGATTTATACCATTTATAGTACTATTTGATGAGACACACCTGTATGTGGCAATACACTGGCTATATTATTATTGTTGATGAAACGCATGTGCATAACACGTGTCCAGAAACTAGTATATATATAGACACCCGCATTAAATGCCTTTACTTTCTAACTTCTTATTATTGAGATGTCAAGTGCGGATTTTTGTTTTAGTGGTGGGAGTTGATATTTCTTTTTTCCCATTTGAGATAGCACAACGATTATCATTTATAACCGAAATTTAGAACTTACACACTATCCATATTTACTCTCCATAACGAGGCAATTTAACTATATAATTATGTGGATTGAAGATTGACAAGATTGAAAAATGCCCCCCTCTTTTCCTTTAGTTGTGAATAAGTTCCTTTCTCCAAAACCTTCCCTTCTGAAACAAAAGCAATGGAGTCTAAATTCCTGATGGTATTAAGCCGGTGAGCCACAACCACTGTTGTTCTTCGAACCATTAGTTGATCCAATGCTTCCTGCACAAGTTGCTCTGACTGAACATCAAGAGCACTCGTTGCTTCGTCTAGAAGTAGTATAGTTGGGTTCCGTATAATCGCCCTAGCAATGGCGATTCTTTGCTTTTGCCCTCCTGAAATTGTCACACCTCTATCTCCACATTCTGTGTCGTATCCATTTTTCAGGGACCTACGTATACATAAAGCATGGCTTAGTTAGTATACTCTACAAGCACTATTTAAAAAAAGGGAAACTCAGGTAAATGTACCCTTCAATCAACTAGTTTACCAACATGGTCTAAGTATATACTTTGTTATACATATATACACACACACACTATGTACATATGTTGTAAATTAGATCACCGAATGGTATTTGACTGTAATTTTCGCTAAAAAAAATAGCGACAGATAAATTTTGTAGCTAAACTGCAAAATTCATCGCTAATCTTATTTAGCGACAGATTATCACAAAATTTTGTTAGCTATGAGCAATTTATTTAGCGACAGATTAGAGACGAAGTTTGTAGTTAATTCTTTTTTTTTTTTTTTTTTTTTTTTTTTTTTTTTTTTTCTTTTGCAGTGATGAACTTAATAGACTCATTTGCTAGTTACTACTCCATCATTAAAAGCATACTTACGAAATAAATTCATGTGCATTGGCAGCTCTTGCAGCTTCCACCACCTCATATTCTGATGCATCAAGTTTGCCAAACAAAATGTTTTCACGGATGGTGCCAGAATATATCACTGGTTCTTGGCTCACAAGCGCCATGTGCCTTCTATACCATTCTATATCAAGTAATCGAATGTCTACCCCATCGATTTTCAGTGATCCCTTATCTACATCGTAAAATCTTTGAATCAAGGCAATTACTGTTGATTTTCCACATCCACTTTTCCCGACCAGTCCAGTGCTAGTGCCTGCTTTTACCTCCAGGCTGAATTCGCGCAACACTAGCCTGTTAGGCCTACTTTGATATCCAAAATCAACCTTTTTCATCTCTATTCGACCGGTCATCTTCTCCAAGTTCGTCCCGATGCTGTTATTCTTTGCCTAATTTGTAAAATATAAAATATTAGCTCAACTAATCACTACTAAAAACAGGAAGTAGCTACAGCGACAGACAAATCTATCGTCGCTAATCCTATTTAGTTACTGATTATCAAAATATTCCGTTAGCTACGAGCAATTTAGCGACAAAGTCCTTTTTTTGTAGTGAATATGAATTGAAGTCAACATATAAAAGTATTTAGAGTGCCATTGATTGTCTTACCTCATGATAGGATCCTTGAATAAGTGATTTTCGATCAAGAATGGAAAAGATAGAAGCAATTACTGTTGAGCCCTTGGCGAGATCAGAAGTCATGCTTCCAGCTTCAGCTATTACCTTTCCAGTGCTGACTAATATAAAGAAAGTCTTGAAGACATCAGCAGCTGATATTTCTCCAGCATTAACCAGCTTTCCACCAACCCAAAAATCTAGGGCCCAACAAATGAAAGTTAGACCTTGTGCTGATCCTATACCAATACCAGCTAACCAAGATTTCTTCCTAGCCTCCTTCCTTGGCTCATCTTGTGCCTCATCAAATATGTCAAGGACTTTTTGTATGCTCCCAAACGACGTCACAATCCTATGATTATATACAGCCTCTACAGCAATTTGAGTACTACGATATTGTGCCTTAACGAATTTACCCGTGATAGTGGATAGCAAGACTTTTCTCGTGTAAAAGCAGAGAATCGTGAGTGGTTGGACAACGATCATAACTAGTGCAAGTTTCCAAGCCACAATTAGCCCCATTACCATAGCAACAGTGACGGCTGAAGTGCTTTGGACCAAGAGTGAAACTCTATCAGCAACAAGGGATTTCACCATGGCTGCTTCATTGCTCAATCGAGAACATAAAGCTCCACTTGAGTTCTGCTCCTCGTCGAACCAGGCTGCTTCAAAGGTCAAGATTTTCTCGAGCATTTGCAGTCTTATTCTTCTGGTCAGATGTTCGCCCATGTAAGCAAAATTGTAATGTTGGAATAGATTGAGAAGAACTGAGACAAGGCAAAGGATGATGAAAATCAGACAGTATTTCTGGATTCTAGATTGCATTTCCTCATGACTTTGTGCGTAAAAAGCTGAAATCATTCCACCTATGGTTAGTGCATAGACAGGTTGCACTGAACCAAAAGCAATGGCAGATAAGATTCCGATAATTCCTTGCTTCCATTCGGGTAAGTTTAATGAAAGGAGACGAGAGAAGGAAGGGGTAGGATGAGGTGAAGCTTGGGCCGGGCTGTCCTCAATGAGCAAAGGTGAGCCGATTACACCCGGACTTGATCTTGCTGAGCTTTGTCTTCCTGCACTGCTCCTTGTTACTGAAGAAATACGAGGTTCAGCAATTTGTTCTTGATTGATAGAACTAAATTGTCTTTGAAGTTTTACTAGTCTTGCATACTGCTCATTTTTCTCCATAAGCTCATTGTGTGCCCCTAGTTCACTGATGCAACCATTACTTACTACTGAAATAAGGTCTGCATTTCTGACTGTAGATAGCTTGTGGGCAACAACCTGATCATCAAGGGACCGACCTCATTATTTTTCTACTATTCTTTGAAGACCAACTTATTATTGAAAAGCATATAAGAGAATAAAGATCAATTACCAGTGTAGTTCTCCCAAGGATGGCTTGATCCAAGGCATTTTGGACAAGTGTTTCTGATTCAGAATCAAGTGCACTTGTGGCTTCATCAAGCAGAAGAATTACAGGATTCTTTATGATGGCTCGAGCAATTGCAATTCTCTGCTTTTGACCACCTGATAGAAGCGCTCCTCTTTCACCAATCTGTACTCACAATTAGAACAGCGTATGATCACATCACCAGCATCTATATATTTCTGTTGTTATATCACTACTAAAAAATAGGAATTAGTGACAGACAAATTCCGTAGCTAAACAACAAAAATTCGTCACTAATCCTATTTAGCGATGGATTATCATAAAATTCTTTTAGCTAAGAGCAATTTAGCGACGGACTAATGAGGAAGTTCATAGTTAATTCCATTTTTTTTTTTTGTAGTGTATAGGTTGTAGTAATCTACCTAGTACTATAATGTCACAAAATTGTGAACTGACCTTGGTCTCATATCCTTGTGGAAGTTGCGTGATGAAATTATGAGCATTCGCTGTCATTGCTGCAGCGACAACTTCATCCATGGTTGCATCAACTTTCCCAAACATTATATTCTCCTTAATAGATGTTCCAAATAGTGCATGTTCTTGACTTACTAACCCCATTTTTCCTCTCAACCATTTCAACTGCAATGACTTTATTTCTACACCATCAATACATATAGCTCCTGCATTAGTATCATAAAACCTTTGAATCAGCGCAATGGCAGTAGATTTTCCACTTCCACTTGCACCAACAAGGGCCACTGTTTTGCCTGCTTCAATTTTAAGATTGAAGTTCTTGAGCACAACGCTATCTGGGCGACAAGGATATGTGAACTTGACATTCCTGAATTCAACCTCCCCTCTAATATTTTCTAGCACGACTCCTCTTGTATCTTCACTATCAATTTCTGCAACGCGATCAATCCTATCAAATATTCTTGAGGCAGCAACAGAAGCTTCTGTGAAGTATTTCACCTCAGGCAGAGCCATCCCAAGCGATCTACACATAATATTTTCTACTATAAAATTGAATTAAAGAGAAATAATTAAGATGTCTCATCTCTTTAAGGTGAAAGAAATTCCTGTTTGACAGAGCTAATGGTTCTACTTGAATTTATTAGTTAAAAATAAATTTCAGATGCCCAAATCAAACTTAT
Organism: Lycium ferocissimum; assembly: GCF_029784015.1. Lineage (NCBI taxonomy): Eukaryota > Viridiplantae > Streptophyta > Magnoliopsida > Solanales > Solanaceae > Lycium > Lycium ferocissimum. The sequence goes on from NC_081342.1 coordinate 22,971,330, forward strand.
TTTCCGATACGCATCTGTAGACGTTAATTAGCTTGTCAGTCTTTTAAAGCATTTCACGTACTGATTTGACTTTTATGTAACATTCTCATTTTAGGTATACGAGACATACAAGTTGGTGTTTCCAGAATCGTATGAATTTATAACCAATAACTCAAAAAACATCCTAATTATAGTTTCTAATATTTCATGTAATCCATCTATTATTCGATCGCATATTAGAATTTACAAATTCCACGGGATATGTATAGCTCGTCCTCCATGAAACATTCTCATCTTTGTAACCTTTTAGATTAAAAATCAAAGTTAAAAATTCCATCTATATTGAATGAGTAATTCAAATAAGTCTCTCAATAGAGAAATGCAGATAAAATGCAGCCATATATCTTTTGGACACATTAAAAGCAGTTTATAGACATTTTTAGCCAAATTGAGATCAAAATTATGCTGATCCAATCAGTCATGACATTTTACTTAGATTATCTGACGGGAAAAGCAACTAGTTCTAGTCTGGTCAGTCCAATTTTCATATTTCAACGAATACTCAAATGGACAAGTATGACGCTTAATAACATATCAAAATTAATTACACCTGCTTGGAGAACTTGACATGGTTTAATATAGCTTTCCATTTCCTTTTTCTTGTGCTCATAAATCATTTAATGTAATATTATATTGTCGGATGGACATCAATGCTTGGTAGCTATAATTACCAATACCAATATTTTATGTAACTAACTAGGCTTCTCATAATGTCTTAGCCTAAAAGAAAGTTCTAGTACAGGCTGTATAAAACTGTGGCTGTATAAAACTGTGGGGTACCCAATGACACGTATCCGGTGCGGAAGTAGGTTATCATTTCTATTGGCAAATAGAGGGTTTTCAAGTATATGGCCAAGTACTTGTTACTTTTTGGATGGTAATTGCTATTTTATTAGGTTCGGCCATTATAGTTATTTGGAACCCAAAATCTAATTCGACTAGTGGTCAGTATTTTTCGAATATGTTCTTGAATTCATTTGAAAATGTGAGTAGAACTCAATTTTGAGAAGAATCTAGGCCTTTGGATTAATTTCTTTTATTGTCACTACGTTTTTATTGTTGGAAATATATAAGGCGGCCTTTGATATTATCATAGGAAACAAAGAGAATAGAAGAGGGAGAGAGACATTAAGCTCAATTATGTTCTTAGAAAAACTCCAGTCTTACATTATAAGGTCACAAAAGAGGTATTTATAGGTTCTAAATGATAGTTCTAGACAAAATGCTACAAAATAGTTTCATACACATACAATGAACTTGCCCACATTGAAAACATCAAATTCATGCACCTAGATTTCCTATTAATAATATGAATAACATCAAACGCATGAACTCTAGACATTTAAATTTTTAGGTTTACTTCAACCGTTTTTTCCAAGATATACCAAAAACAAAAATAAGTCAATTGTTACTTGTAAGGGCATGCGTTATTAAAAAATTACTGAATTAGAAGAATTAAATAAAAGGCACTTACAGTCCACCCAAGACAAAAGAAACTCCAGCAGCATAAATTCTGCCACCAGTTTCACCTCTATGCATAATCAAATGGCTTCCATACCAAGCAAGTAAAGCCCATATTGCAAAGGATAGCCCTGTGCTACCAACAGCAAGTCCTTTTGCAATTCCTTGTTTCATTCCCAACTTTATGGTTCCATCAAGAATCAATGAATACCTTTCAATCACACTCTTCTCAGCAGTAAATGAATATATTGTTTTAATGGAGCTAAGAGCCTGCCCTACAATAGCATTTGCTTTACTGTATTCCTTCGAGGATTTTTTCGACAAATAAAGTAGATATTTTCCATAGATTAAACCAGGGATTATGAGGAGAACTATTGTTGGTAAGGCAACTAAAGCCAACCTCCATGAGAAGTAGGCTGAAAATCCAATTCCTGAGATGAAGACTGTTGTATGCATCAAAAATAGGGGTACCTGAATATATAAAATAAAACATGCTAGAGTTAGAAATAATTTTTGCACCAAAGCAAAATTATGACTTTAAAGTTACCAAAATAGTTTTTCGACTGACCAAAAGTCACTGTTTCTTTAATAGAAAATTTTATATATGTATATATGATTCAAGGTTAATACCCCATCCATCTCAAATTATCTGTCGTGGTTTCTAAAATTAGTTGTCTCAAATTATTTGTCGTTTTTAGATGTTCAAGATAAAATTAATTATTTTTTTCCTATTTCACCTTCTAGTTATTGTTCTTGAAGACTACAAACGCCTCAATTATGGGGTAATGTTATGATTGTTCAAATGTCAATGAAGAGTAAAATAGTTAAAAACCCTTCCTAATTAATGTTTCTTAAGGGACATGTAAAAGAAAATGTAGACATGAGATGGAGGGAGTAAATGTTTATACCTTTTCACTAAGAACTTCTTGGATAAGAGAAGTATCTTTTGAAATGCTGTTAGTGATTTCAGAAGTGGTAGCTTCTTGTGAATCAAAGAAACCAACTTCTTGCCTCAGAATGGCTTCCAAATACTTGTACCGAATTTTTAGCACTTGCCGCTCGCTCGTTTTGCTCCAGCAGTAACCTTCTGGAAATATTAATTAAATCAGACCCACTTCGTACATGTTGGATACAATATCCTTTGTGTTCTTCATGGGGATTCTAGGGTTCTAAGTTTCTTAAAGTCATCACCAGAGTTGTGACCCCCTAGTGTGGGGGTTAGGATTGACTTCCTACCATGTCCATTCATCCAAAAAAGCACAAGAGTTAGAGGGAGACATGCACCAACCCTCTAACTCTACACAAAAACTTTTATACAATATCATTTCCTATAAGCAAGAAGCTTCTTAACTAACAAAAAGTTGCATTTTTCATATCTTCTTTTCATGGAAGGAAATTGTCATTTATCTAGTTGGAATTAAACCTTTAACCTTTCTGGCGAATTGTTGATGAAAGGAGTAGAAGGTTCTGTTTCCACTAGAGGATGCCAATCTAGCAAGAAAGTCAGCTATTTGATTAGCCTCTCTAAAACAGTGAGTTATATTCACAGATGCTATATTGTCACACTGATTTAGGTCAAGGATGATCTTCTCCAATTTCATGTTGGTAGTATATCTGTTGATTAACATATTTGCCACCAATTTCATTTAGGGTTTTTGATGAATGAACTTCGCACTTTATCCTTCAAGGTCTTATTAGATGTTGGTGAAAGCTACTAAATCTTACACAAATGAACAATAGACACAGTTGTTGGCGAAACATGTACGGTATTCCCTGTCATTTTGATTAATTTTTAAAACTAAATTGAATTAGATCAACTAAATGTTTTAAAAATTAAAATTTAGATATTCAAAAACTATACGTTGCAATTTTTCTTATGTCAATATAATGAAAATACTTATCAAAATTTATATAGTTTAAATCTCAAAAAAACAAAAAGTGCCACATAAATTTGGACTAGAGGGAGCAGCAACCAAGCTGCAAAAAAGCGGAGTATGTTGAAACTTACCCATAAAGGCCACAACCATGACTGCCAATCCCAATAGTACAAAATATAAGCTGCACTGTAGAGAACATTGCCAGAAAGCAAATATATTACAAAGAGAAAATAGAAAATGGGTGTACTCATTAAAGGGTTCAAACTTTAAATTTTAAAGGCTAACCTTTTCAATTTCTTCCATGAAATTCTCATTGTTCTGTTGAGTCTTACCATAACCCAAGCTATTAAAAAGATGGCTAACGTATACCAACAAACAATTTGTTGAAACCCCATCTCCGATGGCTCCAATTGTGCCCAGACACATCAATAAAATGTCTTTTCCATCAGCATATCTGCAAATAATAGCTATTGACTTTCTGTTTTTATTTTCTAACGCCTTTTCAGATGAAGAACTCATTCTTTTTCTCTTCTAAAAGAACAGCAAAAATGCTCAATGGTCTGTTCCTGCAAGCACAAAGGAGGTACCAAATTATTAAGTTAGTAACTAAGAAAAGAGACCTTAGGTTTCCCTTACTCCTTTCTGACCAGAATGGAATACTCACTTACAAATCACAATATTTATACATAATAAGGTGGTACAAATTGATTTCCAAGGACCCCGATTTCCCAATTCATAATCTACTTAAATAATATAAGAGTTTTGTTTGTTGCATGAAAATCTTTAATGGTGATTGTGAAAATGACACAATCCACCATAACACTTTATTAAGTGTTCCAAAAAAGATGACTCTGGCTAATAGTGTCCTTATTGCTTTATAATGGTACATGATATTGTTTCTTGCTTTCTTTCCAGTCTTTATTTGTTCTTTTGGTTTGGTAGTAGTTATCATAGCTAGGCTGGTCACTTTTCTTTTCCAACCCTATTGTTGTTGTAATACAATTATTTAACTAGAAAGGCCGGCCATACATAATTAACTTTGCAAAAGGAAGAAAATTTTAACGAAAAATTAAATAGAGAGAACCGATCTGAATTTTTTTTCTTTTTAGATCTGATTATATTTTAGGTTAGTAAAAGGAACCAATATATCTATCGTTTGCGTCTTAACGCTTTATGGTCATCTTGGAGAAAGTTGCAACATGGATTGTCCTTGTTTTTGTCCGTTTGCTATCCAATTTGCAGTAATAAGTATGATAAAAAAGTACATACTCCATTCCATTTTATTTGTCCCATTATACAAAAGTAGAGTTTTTTACTTGTCCATTTTAACAAATCAAGGAAATCTTTCAAAATTGCCTCTATCATTATGTAACACAATAGAATAATAGTAGTAGTATTATTTAATAAGATTAATTTAGTGAAATAGTCCCGTAATAAATATTTTTTTAAGGGGAATGTCAAGTCAAAATAGATCAAGCAAAAAAGGAAGGGAAGTGAGTACATAATACCAACTCCCATAGACCCATACCATGGACAAATACGTGAAGCCAAATTGCAACTCGTCAGTATCGCATATTTCATCTCTTTTTTTTTTACAAAATAAAAATAAAATAAAAAAAAAACAAAAAAAAAAAACTAGAGTTGAAGCAGATGTTGACAGTCCAAAAAGTAGCCATATAAGTGGTAATAAAATAGCAAAAGTGAAGAAGAGAATTGGATTGAATGAGATAGTTTTCATTCAATAGAATAGCATGTCTTTTCATATGGAACAGCGATTGTTTGTAAGTTTTTCTTTTTCTACAAGTATCGTAATTAGGCTTTTAGGATTACAAGGGGCAATTCAGAGGTCCTTTTTCTTTCTTCTTCTTCTTCTATGTTTTTTTATAGGTACGGTAATTTTAAGAGGTCTTATCGTATGTAAATGTAATTCGAGAAATTGATAAGTTTCATCATTCAAAAGCTTCATGAAATGAATACCACCTGGTTTTCTACAAGAATTTGTTTTAGCCCTTAAAATGAAAGGATAATGTGAGCTATGTTTTCAATTAGCACATCAACCACATAATAATCTTGCAGTTCCTGTAATTTATGGCACAAAACTCTTAGCAGTATAATATATATTTAGTTCTAGTTCAGATGTTATCTTTTATTCGTTTTTATTTTTGTTATGAATCTATTTATTGTTTTGACTTACCAAGAAACCTCGTGCACAAGTTGATTTTGCATACTACCTTTATGGCATCTGCTGGGTAATTTGGAAGTGTAGACATGCCTATAAATATGATCATCAAAAGAAGTTTTACTATCTTAGTGCTAGACTGCTAATAGGACATATCAAATATTCAGATTTGTCCCTGAACTTAGAGAAATTATTCATGTTTCATTTTTCAACTATCATAATTGGTCTAAATGAATCACCACTATAACAATTGATTCTCTCCAGTACTCGAAAATCATCGTTAGGACCACCACTTTACCTCGACGACATTCACACAATGAACATACAAAAATTCAATTCCACAAAAAAAATCACCTCGCATTCGGACGGTCTATCTTGGACCATTTTGCAAAGTTCAAGAGCAAATTTGAGCCTTTTCTATTTTGAAAAAGGTCATGTGTTGGAAAGCTTCCGCGACTAGTAAATAAGAGCATATTTAGACCAATTTATAACAACATGGACATATTTTGCCCCAGCTACTGATGAATGTTATACTTGAGCCATTTCCAAAGTTCAATGGCATATTTAAACATTCTACTTTCCTAACTTTTTGAGATGCAAAGTTATTAATTATTTTTTAATCAATTTTTCCAACAATTCTTCTCAATAGATAAAGTAGCTAATTTATTTAATCTCTTATCAATTTTACTTTTGGAAACTTCGTTTCGCAAAGGCAATTGTTACATGGATAACTAACATTATTTTGTAAGCAATATATGCATTTGGAAAAGAATGAATGCATAGAATAGAGTATTATCTTCTACTTATACTATTTTCTTAACACTTTTAATTCGAAAAAATAATTCTAAACCATCAAAACTCATAGTGACTATTACTATATTTTAATAAACTTTCAAGGTTAAGGTAATATTTTTTTCATACCCTTATCATTCAATCATCTCAATTTTTACCACTAAATAGAAAACCAAAAATACGTTTTAGACGCTTCAAATTGTTCAAACATATTTTTTATTAAGAAATTATAAGTAATACTTTTACATTAATACTCAACATCTAGAAAAATAGTATATAAACCTATTACTAATTAAAAGGTGGGGCCATAAACTGGAGACTAAAATCCTTGCTTCACTGGCTTTACCCTTCAACCGGCTCTGGCTAATTATTCTAAAAATTATGTAAAACCACATGAGTGATCCAGGCTCAAATTTTACCATCTTATGTATATCCTGGTTTTCAAGATTGAAAGAAAGATAAAATATACAGAATATTACATCTATATATAGAAGACAATTTGTAAAGATAAATCACAAGCCAAATCATGTTGGAAGTAAAATGAAGTGCAAGAAGCTAAAGTGTTATGAAAATCTGACCTCGATGGACGTTCTTTCATCCACAATCAAGATGCTAAATAAAACTTCTTTTCATCCTTTAGCTTGATTAATCTCTTCTTTGGTATGTACAAACAATATGTGGTGGTCTATTTAACAAAAGAAGTGTGGCCATGGCATCTAGTACTTATATACAAATTCGGAGTATTTTCATCACATGGCTATAATTAAAGCTGCAACATCACCAGAAAAATAATTAATAGGGCATCCAGCACGAGCAAATTGCGTAAAACCTTAATTAAATAATTCTTAAATTTAGATCATGGAATCATTTCCCATTCTTTACATAACGCGTTCTCTTTAAATTATTTATACTTTTACTTTCAACAAGACTTCTTTTGTTTCTATTCTGGCTCCTTGTACCTATAATCATACATCATATAATCATTTTCCCATTCGTCACAAAACGTGTTGTATTTAAAAAATTATACTTTTGTTTGAACAGACCTTTTTTTTTTTTTTTTTTTTTTTTTCCTTTTCCACTTCTATATACCTGTAATTTGGTTCAACTTCGCTTCTCAAGTCAACAAATTAAGTTAAAATTAAATCTTTATCTAAAGATTATTTTTATAAACCATATGGTGGGGATCCATTGCCCCACTAATCTGGATTTGTGTTGCCTATGGTCTACTAAAGGGAAATCACGTGAAAAATACATCGAATGATCTTAAAAATTGGTGGTCTTCAACTTTTTGATCCCCGCTTGCCCTATGGACATACTTTCAAGATCAAAATTTAAAAGTGTTGTTAACGGGAAAGAACTTGTTAAACTTAAAATTTGCAAATAGGGCAACTGGGGCAAAAGTTCAAGACCATTCTTGTAAATCACCTAGGAAATCAGTCCCTACCAAAGATTCTCCGTTCCTCGAATATGAGCTCGAGATATATGTTTAAGAATGATGAGATATATCTCCCACCACATCCCCTGTTGGTTTGACTAAGACTTTTGAAAGTAGAACGTGATCATTTGAAAAAAACAATTGTAGCTTATATTAATTTTATATATCCAAATTTTTGTTTCCAAAACTGGATGTTTTAAAACCAAAAGCAGTCGCATTAACTCTCGAAATGGAAAACCGCACTAAAATTTGAGAGGCCAAAGACTCGACAAACCAGCGTAATTGTAAACACAGTTTAACGTTTCACACGTGCACATAAACATGCTCTTATCATATCAAAATTATTTTTCTAGTGCATTTGGGACGGAGAAAAATGCTTTTATCAAAAAGTATTTTACCGTGAGAAAATATATTCTGGGTCATTTTACAGTATTGGGGGGAAGAAAGTGGCATATTATGATCATACAAATTGAAGGATAAATTAAAAAAATAATATATTGATTAGATTTTTGAGTATCAACAATAGATAATAATATATATGTGACAAAATTGATTAAAGTGATAACGTGAGAGTTTAAATATTTGCAAACCAAAATGATTTCGGTTCATAATTGAGAAAGTTATTTGTTCCTCTTCTGCATTTTTCTTGAAAATTATATCTCGTAATTGAGAAAAGAAATGAAGACCTCGTCATGTTAATTTTTATTTTTGTTTTTGTAGAAACAATATTTTTACTCATTCCGCACACAGCAGCAAATTGCCACCCTTTAGTTTTACTCCACTTAAAACATTTTTTATGTAACTTATTGTCATCTTTTTAACTCTAATGTGTAGCTGTGCACACACATATATATATAGTCATATATTTTTTGGGCAAAGTTAGTTCAATTTCTTTTTTTGGCGTAGGTGGGGTGGGGGTGGAAGAGTTATGGTGGTCCGGGATGGAGAAGAGTACTAAAGACCTAGTGAAAACTGAATATTCCACATCTATAAAATAAAGTAACAGCTCTGTTAATTTACTAATGTTGAAAATTAAGTATAGGTTAAACACAAGATATAAAGAGAGAAGAAGGACAATTATTTCAAGATTTTCAACGACTTATGTCACTTAGTGGAGTCCATTAAATTATTGTATTAGAGCAGACTGATTTAAGTATATAAAGAAAGCTAGGATAATTTATAATGAAATCCAGTCTTTTGCGTGTTTTCAGCAATAATAATATATTATATCCAAAGCTCCTTTCTTAAAAGTGGTCAAAAGTAGTCCACCACCCAAAAGAAAATGCGGCAGCATAACAGTGGTATCTTTTTGGTTATTAAACTAACTATGTACGTGCTAAACCATAAATTATCTTCTTAACCTTCTTTAACATGTGCTCAAGGGACTAACAAATGAACATTGCTAGTTAGAAAGGAGTTAATTCTCCTTTATAAATGGAACAAATTGCTTTGGGGCATAGGTAATGATATCCTGCACTACCTGTAGTCTATTTAACTTTATACCAGATTTTCGTCTAAGGATAGATCATGTTACTTTACTTGTTCATGTTGCGGAATAATAAAGAATAGAAAAGTAAAGACAACAATTTTTATGTGGAAACCACCCGGCTCAGAAAGGATGAAAAAAACCACAACCTATACCTCTGTTGGATTTTTCCCAAATCTCCCCTGCAACTGTGAGTCTTTGCAAATTCAAGTTACAAACGCTGTAACCTAGGAACTAACTCTAATTCCTATCTAACTAATCTTCCTCGACTAATGAGCCCAGTCCAAGCTATCCCAACTTGAAGTTGAATTTGATTAATCTTTATACCTATTAACTTTGCTTCTAAAAATGCTAATAAGGGTACAACCTGATAAACAACCCTAATACACGAATCTGGACTCAAGAACTATAAAACATAAACTTAGTAGAACAGGTTCTTCAACCTTTGTCTTTGTATCAAGCCGCAATTCGATAATCAGAATGTTACACCTCGTATTTTTCGCGTCGTAAGTGAACTAACGTAAACCCGGAGAGACTAAGGAACCCCTATAGGGTTAAGGGAGGTTTTAAACAAGTATTAAGCATGTACCTTAAGGTTTTGGAGTCATACGAATAGAAGATAATAATATTGTCGAAAAGTTGGATTTTGGTTTCAATTTCACGAACCGTGAAATGGATTCACGGCCTGTAAAAGGTGGAAACTCCACCGTAAAAGTGGAGGCAGTGAGTTGATTTTTGGAGGATTGTTTCACGGTGGCCATTGACGGCCCATGAAACCATTTTACGGTGGCAGAGCCACCGTAGAATGGTTTTACGAGGCATGAAAGCCACCGTGAAAGGTGAGGTGGTGACCGACCTTGCTTTATTTTAAATTCGTTAGAAGGGCCACTTTTGGTCATTTTCAGTTGAAACTTCATCTCCATACCCCCAAAACCCTCCCTAACAAGTTCTTAAGGATCCAAGAGTAAATCTTTATGTTTCTATCCAAGTTCAACCTCAAAAGATAGCCTAGATGAAGAGCAACACTTCTATGGTGTTGTGGTAGCTTTGAGGGTTATTGTAAGCTAGGAGGAGCTGGAATTTTGGATTGTAGCTGCTTTATAAGCTAAGTATATCATTCTCTTGTTTGTGCTTAAGGTTATCTTGGTGTTGGTTGATGTAGTTAATTAAAGAAAGCATAAACTAGCACATAGAAATGCTAGTTGAAGTTGTTGAGTTATATGGATTGTTTTCTTGTTGTTTACGTGGGATATAAGGCTAGAAAATTGTAAGAATCTACTTGTTATTATGTTATAGATACTTTTGTGTTAAATTAAAGGATGCTTACGGGGTGATAGGGGTTGTTTGGGTTTCAATCCGAGCTTGCCGCTCGTCGTGGTATACAATGACTTTGTTAACGGCATATGTACCTTGTTGTAAATGTTGCTCTGTCTATTGTTGTTGATGTTTAGGATAGGAGGAAGTCAATGTCATGCCCCAAATCATGGCCTGGACGTAACAGAGCACTCGATGCCTTGTTGCATGTGACCAAGCGAACCACATGGCTTGCTGAATCAACATGGGACATAAACTCATATGGAATATAATATAAACATGCATGGTGTGACTAAAACATTGGATTAAATAATCATAAGTTCTGAAAATACTATTATATCATGAATGCGAAATATAGTAACGTAGTTGATAGTTCCAAGTAAATTCATGTTTTGATGATTGTCAAATTGTTTTAGAACCATATAGAGACCTGGTCTGTAATCTGCTCCCTGTGCACCGTCAGTAGAGAATATCTATAAAGCTGAGCCACTTGCTACTCACAAGTATAGCAGTAAGCTGACCCATGCTTTAGGTTAAAATTGAAGAGTGGTCTCTTTTCACCCCACATGCTCCTACTATATATATAACATGATGGAAACATATTGGGTAGACTTGAAAAACCTAATTCAAATTGTGCAAAATCTGCTAACGCAAGTTTCTCAAGATCTCTCAAGAACAAAGGCATCTACAAGCTGAAGAACCTGATCTAGACACATGACATTGTCTACGTTCTTTAGGTTGTTGTATGTCTTAGTAAGTTTGTGCTTAAATTGTAAACCTACTCTTCTGTAGTAAGAAGTTATTTGTAGGTGATTTTAAAAGTCTCATAGTGTACTTGCTGGAAGTGTGTTTCCGTAAGCTTTTGAGTGGTACACTAGGCTAGAGTTAGTGTAGGTATATTAGTGGTCCTTGGATAGAGTTAGTCAAGTGGAGGTGTTTGCAATCAGAGCATTGCAAGTGAGGAGGGACTACAAGGGTTAGTTCCTAGGTTGCATAAGTGTTATTGTAAGGGTGAGGTATTATGGGAGTTAATTCGTAGCTACCTTATGATCGAGTTGTAACCTGAAGTTGCTCATGTAGTGGAGTTGAAATCCTACAGGGTAGGTTGTTATTTTTAATCCCTTGAGCAAGGAGTTTTCCACAATAACATCCTGTGTCCTTTACATATTGCATTGCATAAGGGAACTGGTACACAACCAGGTCCCTCATATACTGTTTGGTAGACGCACAACCTTCAACAATTAGTATCAAAGCGGGTTGTTTTTAAAAGGTTGACACCTAGAAGGGATCCTCTTCATGGCTAGCTCGTTAAACCAAACGAAGGGTGAGTGTATCTCAAAACCACCAAGATTCAGTATAGAGCACTACGACTGGTGGAAGGGTATAAGGAAGAATTTATCACTGCTCATGATGACCCAGAGTTGTGGGAAATTATTTCATATGGCACTCTTACTTCTGCACAAGATAGCCATATCCTGCAAAAGGATAAAAAGGCTAAAAAGATTTTTCTTCGAAGCATTGGATCAGGTCAATACAACTTATTTGCCTTTTGTAAGACAGCAAAGGATATCTGGGAAGCTCTCAAAAGTACACATAATGGATTTGACAAGCTCAGTACAAAGTTTGAACTTCTCAAGATAAGAAATGACGAAGCCATGCAAGATCTAGAAAGGAGAAAGTTGAAAGAAGAAGAGAGTATGAGCCACAAGGCAGCTGCCGAAAGCAACTCAAGAGAGGAGCAGTCTGACCTGGACTGTTTAAATCAAGGACACAAGAAGAAAGCTCGAACAAATAGTCAGTTTTGAAAAGAAAACTCAGAGAAATCAAGAGAACAATGCTGCTGTTTCAAGTGTGGGAAACCTGGCCACGTTATTAGAACTTGTCCCTCTCACAAGCAGAGTGCTAGGAAGGATATCTTCGGTAGATCTAAAGATGAGAATTTCCAAAGCAAAGCGCTCATAATAAATGACAATGAGGCTTCTAAAAATGAATCAACATGTGTACTCATGGCCAGATCTGACTCGGACAGTGAAGATAAAGATACTGAGGTAAACTTCTTTGAAGTTCAGAAAAACTTAAAAAATTACTCTCAAATAAAGTTGATGTCCTTGGCAAATGCTCTAATAAATGCCTTTCATAGTCTTGTTAAAGAAAAGAGCTCTTTCTATAAGGAAATCAATGGGCTGGAACTTAAAAAAGACAATATGGGAGCATCCATTGCGGATCTTGAAAATCAAATTGCTGAAATAACAAGAGAAAACTTTTTGTTAAAAAATCAAAAGAAGCTATGGATGAATACTCCAAAAGAAAAAGAAGAACCCCATGAGGATCAACCTGAATTGGAAAATGAGCTTCACAAATTCAAACTGAAGTTCACCTCTGAGCTAGAAAAGAACAGACAACTACAGGAGGATCTAAAAAGGATTAGTATTTCTCTGGACAAATCTTTAACTTAGTCCTGGTTAATTAATGAGACTGCTCCTACAGTCACGGTTGAGTGTGAAGGCAAGAAGAAAATTGAAGTTCAGGATGATAAAACTCCTAACAACCCTGCAAAAAAAAATCGTTACTAAGAATGGAAATCATCTGAATACACATAATGCTTGGACAAATTGCTGCAAGGATGCCTTCAGAATTATACATAAATATCTTCATAAAAGAAAGAAATCCATAAATAGAAACTCAAAATGGAGGGACCTGGTCTCTGGGCAAGGAAAAAGGTGTTGCCTGCATGGATAAAGAAGAATCTGATTCATCCGTTTTATCATGATAAGGGACACAAATTAGTTTGGGTTCCTAAGTCTGATAAATAATTTTGCCGAAAGGCTTGAGTGAGAGGAGGCAGTCAAAAGGGATATTCAGTGTGGCTCAAATATTAGACTGCACCGAACAAAAATAAATCAAGTTCCTATTCTCACTCAAGACCTACCAAAATGAGAGTGTATCCTTTGGATTATGGCAAAACTGGCTCAACACTCTCTCATATATAATAAATTTGTTGTGTTCCCACAAAGGTTATTCTACATGACTGGCATTGACAAGAGTAAAGTTATACACACAGGGAAATACTAGGATGATTGAAGCATTGAAGAATCTCTTTTTTCTCAGAGTTCATGCTGATTCTCGTTTATTGAAAAACCTGGTGCCCTAAACTCAGGTTAGTAGTTCTTCATCGATATGTCTTTAAATTGCTAAAGGGTTCCATGTCATTAAACTTTTTCCTTATATCAACCCTGCTAGTCCCAAACACCTCATCTACCTGAACCAATCCAATTGATTAAGAAAAGTTCTCCCAGCCAATCAAACTTGGTTCGCCGCTAACTTTCCTTAAAAGGCTCCTTTCCCACTCTCCTTGAACTCTTCGACTATTCTCTCTCTAGAACTCTTAGTGAAGAACTTTGGGCTTCCACTTCCTTCTCTCTCGGTTTGATCATGTCTCAAAACGAATTTTTAACTATGCCTAAAATAAAGATTGTTCCTTCTCCTTCTAAAAGCTCAATCTTATTAGAACCAGGACCTCAATCCTTCACCCAAATTCCCTATTTTTTCGAATCAAGATCCTTCTATCACTCCCTCAAAACCCAAAATTTCGGACTTTTCCAGGACTCACAAGATTCAGATTCCCAAAAAGGTTGTATCCTCTTCTAAAAGTCCTCCCTCCAAACCTACTGAGACTGTTGTGGAAGCTTTTTAATACATTAAGGACTTTGAAGAAGATGAAGAAAAGATTGAGGACACAGTATCAAGTCAGTGAAAAAGAGCATATCTCTGCTGATGAAAATAAAATCTCTGAGGAAAACTTAAAGACACATGGAATGGAGAAAAAGGTAGTAGAGAGTGAGATGTGTTGTGATGATGTTGTTCAACCAGTGGAAAAAGGCAACAGTGGAAGTCAGAAAGCAAAATTTTCAAGAGGGAAGTTTACAGAGGAATCTAGTCCCTCTACTCAAGAGAAGTCGAGGGAGACTGAAGGTAAAAGGAGAACAACACTGCTGAGAAAAAGTCTCATCGATGAGGAAATTGATCTACCGGTGACTATCGTGGTTTTCGAAGTCGGGAGAGAGAAAGAGAAAAATACCACTCAAGAAGAAAGAAACTCCAAGAAAAGAAGAAATGAAAAGGAAAAAATATTTGAGGAGAAGGATGCACATTCCAAAGAAAAGGGGAGATCCTCATCTTCTAGAAAAAGAAAAGTCAGTTCAAAAGGATTACCTGATCACTCTGTAAAAAGATGAAGGCTTAGAAAATTAGAGCTGCAGAGGCAAGAGAATCTGAGGAAGCAAAAAGTGCTACTTGGGAGGTGCTTGATGAAAAGATCACCGAGTACAATGGAAGGAATGAATTATTAGAGATCGTCGAGTTCCAACAGTGGAGTTATCTTTTTGTTGCTCCGGGACCAAAAGTGTTTAGCAGAGAAGTAAAGGAATTTTATGTAAACCTCTACTATTCTGATGACTACACCACCTTGATATCTCATGTGAATAGATCTGAGATTGAATTGGATAAATTAACGCTGAATCGTCAATTTACCTACCGACAGAATAAATTTCGTGGAAGGAAAAGCCACTCAAGCCTTCAAGGACTTGATTGTCAAGCGCGAAGGCACAACCACTGGAGAATGGCTCTTCAAAAAACAACTCAAGCCTAAATATTAGCTTCTATTTGAGCTTTTTAACAAAGTGTTGCTGCTAAGAACTGAGGGGAGAAGCAAAGCTTTTATCACTGACCTGTATCTCCTTGGAGCTCTAGTAAAGTATCAATCTGGTAGCCTTCCGTCTCTAATGATCGAGCATATGATTAAGGTCGTACATACCAACAAGGGTAGATATGGTTTTGTCACGACCCAACCAGTGTGCCATGACGGGTACCCGGAGCTGACTACCGAGCACCACTCATCATGCTAATCTTCATACCCAATCTGTACACACGTAATCACCAAAACAATACATATATGTATACAAAAGCCCTCACGGTTGTAAAATGATATAACAATGGACACTGGGGTGATCATAAGACATCTACTACCCACACATATGTATCTACGAGCCTCTAACTGGAGTACTGAACATAAGAACGGGACAGGACCCCGTCGTGCCCGAATATATATACACAAAAGAATATATCAAAAATTGTACCTCCGGAGTAGGGAAGTGCTCCTGTGCAAGCTGATCTGGCTCCTAAGGATCTGGACCGTCCCCCTGTCTACCTGTGGGCATGAACACAGCGTCCAAAAAGAAAAGGACATCAGTACGAACAATGTACTGAGTATGTAAGGCATACATGGTAACATAATAAGGAAATATAGAATGCATAAGAAGAAGAGATAATTGTAACTGCCTGCCTCTTGAGGCGGAATCATGCATGCTTACTTTTTACCTTTATAACATATCACACACACATACATAAGTAAGTCTGAATACATAACATCATTAGCCCACGTTCGGGCCTCCCCCATCCGGGGTAATCATGTCACGCTACCCACTAATGGTGTCATGTCCGGCCAAATAGGCACGGTGTTATCATAAGCCGCCAGCCTTAGTGGTGTCATGCCCGACCATCTAGGCACGGTGTAATCATAAGCCACCCGCCTTAGCGGTGTCATGCCCGGCCATCTAGGTGCGGTGTAATCATACATATATACTTATCATGAGGCATGCATAAGAGCTCAAGTAAACACTGTAACTCTATCGGAGTGACGTAAGGTCGGTAACCTCCGATTACATTATGGAACATCATGATCGTCATGTCTCACCTTGAAGGAACTAGCAGTGTAAGGTGAGGCTACCAACGATGAATAACATCAAGGAATCATGTAAAGATCATTAATGTCATAATAACATCATATCATTATCATGGAACACATCCCATCTCTATCTCGTAGGAAACTTTTAATACTCTTTAGCTTTCGCCTTTTGGAATGTAAGAAGGTCATGGGAATTACCGGAAAGAAGTTGCAATATATACAGGAATCATGCCTTTGAAGGAAGGGCTAGCCTTACACACCTTTATATCTTTTTAACTCTATAGTCTACTTGCTTGCCTTTCGAGCTCACGATTCTACCTTCAAGGGAATTTGTACTAAGATTAGACAACCGGAAACATACTTAAGCTTAAACTAAAGCAACTAAGAGTTAATGAAAATTTGGCGATACTTCCTTTGTTTCGACAACTTCTTCTATAAAATAAGATAACCCTCAAACATCAATTAGAACACTCATGATAGCATAATCAATAGATTCTTTAAGTTAAACATTGTTTACTTCGTAAATCCACCTTCAAGATCATCCTTAACCATAACTATATTACAACATCATATTCATTCTCATATAGTACTCCTTTAATATCATTCGCATCATTCACCACAAGTTTGTACTCATAACATGTCAAGAACTTTTATTCAAGTTAAGTCATTATTCAAGAATATCACTATTTCCATATTTGCACTCATATCCTCGTCCCTTCCATAATCTAAGTCTTTTAACCTCTCAATATTCTTAATAACATGAATTGAACACAATACTCACCTTTGATGATGTAGGAATGGACTATGAATGGAATTACTTCACTTGGAGAAAACCCCCACTTCAACACCAAAGAGATTCTTGGTTTCCACAACCCTAGAGGGTATCCTTGCACTTGATTCTACTAATTTTTGATGTTTACTCTTTGATTTCCCTTGGATATATGGTAATATGATGAGAGAATTTTTCTAGAACCTTCAAGACTTAGAGAGAGACTGAAATCTGAAAATTTGGAGCTCAACTCGTCTATTTATAGCTGAAACTGGAAAGTTCCAGAGAAGCGGTTCGACGAACGGGTTGACGACCCGTCGACGTGTCGGTCTGTCAACTTGCTTCGTCGACGTACACCTGAGAATCTCTGATTGTAGAAGCATGTTGACGGTCGGGTCAACGATCCGTCGACTTGACCCGCCGAATTACGCCTGCAGATTTCAGTTTGTAGAAACATGTTGACGATGCATAGTGACGGTCCGTCGACATGTCGACGGCCCATCGATAGTGACTGGTGTCTGCAGAATTTCCCAAATTCAATTCAGATTTCACCGATTCGATCCGTTCAACTTCTAACCCCGTAAATCACCAGGAATACCGGTCGGTACGTTTGTATTCGGGGTAAGATATTCTCTACCTTAACTATCTCCCACGAGCTTTCTTCTCTTGCCTCAAATGTCTTTGGAATCTTAATTAGAATCATTGAGTATCCCTTCTTACTGGTAGGAACATCATCTACACCTTAACTTACGTTAGCCTATTCATCGCAAAACGACATGAAATTTTTCGAGGTGTAACACTCTCTCCCCCTTAAGAACATTCGTCCTCGAATGTTAAGTTCTCAGGTATTTTACAGAAATTTCGCCAGAGTTTCCCCTGTAATATGACACTACCACTCTGTTACAACAACTCACAATAACATCGCCTCACAAGGCTACAATACAATGGCAAGCATCAAAAGCATTAAAAGAAAGCATCACCATACCTTATAATAATGGCGTTTCGTGTTGAACCTCTTCTGGGGGTGGAAACAATTGCGGATACTTGGACTTCATGTCTTCTTCTGCTTCTTAAATCATTTCCTCTCGGTTATTGTTTCTCCACAAGACCTTGATTGGGGCTACTTCTTTATTTCTGAGCTTCCGTACTTGCCTATCTAATATGGCGATGGGCACCTCGTCATAAGCCAACTTCTCGGTAACTTGAACATCATTCACTGGCATGATTCTAGCTGGATATCCAACACATTTTGCGGAGTATTGACACATGAAAAACTAGGTGGACTGATTTAAGTTCTAGAGGTAAATCTAGTTCATAAGCCACATGACCCACCTTACGTATAATCTGATAAGGTCCGACATATCGAGGGATCAATTTTTCTTTCTTGCCAAATCTCATCACGCCTTTCATCAGTGATACCTTTAGAAATACCCAATCATCAACTTGAAATTCCAAGTCTCTCCGACGGTTATCCGCATAAGATTTCTGGCGACTTTGGGTTACCATGGGCATGGGGACATGAGCAACTGGATATTTACATGAGTAGATTGAAGCTGCATACCATGGCGTTTGGACATGAGTTCACGAGCATTGAAGTAAGAATAAGGCATTAGTGTTACTTTCATGGAGTAGGCTACCTTGCTCAGCAATGGTTTTGGAGCACTCCACTTGTTCCGGAGTTACTATCTCATTTTGATATGATTTTGTATACGTATTACGGGTATGGAGGGGCCTGTCCCGACCTTATGATGTCCATGTACTTCCTTAGTGGCTTATAGATAGTAGTCATGTATATAGATGGTGGTATGGCCTTGCCGGCCTATATTTTTGTCGTACAGATGCTTATGACGGCCTTGTCGACCCGTTTTTTATGTCCAGATGTCTATATAACACTTTGGGTTAGTTTCTAGTGAGTTGTCCTTCATGATTATCTTTTGTATGATGGTTGGCCCACTTATATATGCTAATAAGGTTATAGTTGTAAGTTATGTTGGTGCTCGGCAAGTGCTCGACGCGACCCTCTGGCTTGGGTCGTGACAAACTTAGTATCAGAGCATGTCTGTCCTAGGGTGTCTACAAGCCGTGTCTAGTAGAGTCTTGTTTATGGGTGTGTTGTGTACCACACTTATAAATAGAAGGCAATGAGACATTTAGAATGGTCATCTTTCTTTCTATTCTAGATCGTGAGATAGAGCTAAGTCATAAGAGTTCATTTTTTAATATCGTGTTTTGATTACATCGATGCCTATGATTATAAGAAAGAAGTCAGTGGGTAAGAGGCTAGATGTGGTTGCGGGAGAAGGTACCAGTCAGGTGCCACTTGCAAATGTGGACCCATGCGAGTCGTAGAGCGAGGCTCCATCTAGGACTTCGTACTTCGCCCACTTCAGAGGAGCTCAGAGGGGTCGCAATACCCCCAATTTCTCCACCTGATGCACCCTACTAAGATATATGAGATGTAGTGCAGTTGTTGACCCGATTGGTGGCCGCTCAGGCCCAACATCAGGGTGCGGGTGGTGGACTTGCTAAGAGTGCAGTTAGTGTGAGGGTTCGAGATTTCATTAATCTGGATCCTCCAATATTTACAGGAACTGACCCAGATAAGGACCCCTAGAACTTTATAGTTCGGATGCAGAGGACCTTGAGGGTGATGCATGCCTCTGACACTGAGTCAGTAAAGTTGGCCTCCTATCAATTACGGGATATCGCAGTATAGTGGTATGAGATTCGGGAGTTATCTAAGGGACTGAATGCTCCTCCAACAAAGTGGAAGGATTTCACTAAGGCATTTTTTTGTCACTATTTCACAGCAACAGTGGGCCGATCGAGATCGTGACTGGGGTAGAGTATGATGGCTAGGTCCGCAGGCTCTTAATGAGTCTCAGGGTGGTCACAGGCCATAATTTCCTAAGTGCTCAGCCTATCCAACAGCTAGTGTGCCCTCTCAGTTCCCGGGGCTGAGATTTGATCGACCTACCTATTCTAGGCCAGTTCAGAGTTCCAAGGCTTCCAGTTCACAGTATAGAGGGTAGTCCAGTCAAATGAGGCTCCCTTTCCATGATGTACTCAGTGTGGTAAAGTACATGCTGAGCTATGACATCAGGGTTCGGTTGTGTGCTATACTTGCGGGTGTCCAGGCAATATTATACGTGATTGTCCGACGAGGGGTGATGGAGGTATGGCTCAGCCAACTGGATCTGTAGCCACTTCTTTATCATCAGTACACCCTCCTGGGCAAGGGTCTCAGATGTCAGCAGGTCGTGGTAGAGGCAGAGTTGGAGTGTCTAGTTCAAGCGATCATCAGAACAACATCTATACATTTGCTGGTCGACAGGATCTTGAGTCATCCCCTGATGTTGTTACAGGTATATTATCTGTGTCTTCTTTTGATGTATACACATTGATAGATCTAGGCTCCACTTTATCGTATGTTACTCCTTTCATTGCAGGGAAATTTAGGGTAGAACCCGAGTTGATTAAACCATTTGAGGTGTCTACACCGGTCGGTGATCCAGTGATTGCTAGACGAATTTATCGAAACTGTGTGGTGATAATTTGTAACCGCCACACTGTAGCAGATCTGATTGTGTTACACATGGTTGATTCTGACGTTATAATGGGTGTTGACACCCAATTTTGTCCCACTTTTCCTCCGATGAATTTATTTACGCTTCTTGATCGTTAATAATTTGGACATCTTAGTTTATCTAGTTTTTTCAATAAGTTTACTTAAAATGATACTATATTACTATCTCTAAATATCTTAATATTAGATTTCACTAATTAATTTTCTATTTCTTATACAATAATTTTTATTTGCTTAAAGGGATTAATTTTAGTCCATGTTATAAGAAAAAGAAGTCCAAATAAATTAATTTAAGGTTGGAAAAGGTCGTGTGGTCAACCCAAAATCAGTCCTAAAACCCACTTGGACTGATGCCCAATTCGAGTAAGACCAACCCAACAAAATGTCATTCAACTTAAACCCAACAACACACACACATCGTAGCCCCTTTCTAAATTTCCTAAACCTAATTCCTAACTCTACTAGCGGCTTCCCCACCTTCTTTCTCTTCCTTTTCCATTCTTGACAAAGCTCAATCAATTCTTTTCTCTAGACACAATATGGTTACTCCATTTTAGTGCAATTCTCAGAAGACCCTCCTTTGGCGAATATAGACATATTAA
Source organism: Lycium ferocissimum (assembly GCF_029784015.1). Classification (NCBI taxonomy): domain Eukaryota; kingdom Viridiplantae; phylum Streptophyta; class Magnoliopsida; order Solanales; family Solanaceae; genus Lycium; species Lycium ferocissimum. Next base: position 22,992,613 of record NC_081342.1, read on the forward strand.
AATCTTCAAGGACCAGAGAAGATCTCGCCATTTTGAGTAAAATCTGAATCAAATCCCCTGAAGAAACTTCAATGTTAGTTTTGACTCAATTTTAAATTTTTGATTTCAAATTCCCGCTCATTAGAACCCTAACCCTAGCATTCTTCTCCTCTAAATACATCTTAAACTCTCAGCCGAAATCAGCTCTTGTCACTCAAGATTTACCATAGTCTCACCATTAAAACTATTTCTTTAAAGAACTGAGCCGCCACTTGACCCTTAGAAAATATTCTCATCTCCTCCAAAGATTTTCTTTCTCTCCCGGTGAACTTTAGCCTTAATAGAATCATTTGAACTCATTTATGTTGAGTTTCGAATCTGTTCATAACGAGAGAGTAGATTCGAGGCCCCAACGTCCTAGTTCACTGCACCCACAAGAGGTTAGATCTAGACCTCACTCTATTTATTTTCAGTTATTTGTACGTTTTTATGTGTAAAAATAATCATGTCTTACTTTTGCTTTAAGTAGACGAAACCGTTAGTATGTAAACGAATCATCTGGCTGGTATTCGTATTAGTAGAGATTAAGTTACAAAATGATGATATTTTTAAAATATTGGTAAGCCTTGTTCATGTTTTTCTTGCTCTATATAATTTTAAGATTTGATTCCCATGATTAGATGTCAGTCTTATGGGTTTAGTTTGATACAATAAGAATTTGAAAGTAATTAATTAAAACCTGTTTAATATTAAATGAACTTGTAGTTTTGTATACAAAATGATACAAACTATCATTTTAGATGTTGGATTTAAAATTCCTTTAAGTTCATGCCGTATAAACCAGTAGCTAAGATGCACAAAACATGAATAATGACCTCTCTGTTTTGCTTAGACCTAATATAGATGAACCCCATATGTTATATATTGTCATACCAAGCTCTTCGGACAATATTCTTAATAAGAACAATGACAAAGAAATACTATTTATTAGGTGCTCAGCATGTTAATTTGAGTATGACCTGTTGCTTTAAATATATGAATTTGAGGTTCTTTTTTTTTTTGGTGCTATAGCTTGTTCTTATGCTCCTATGAATAAAATACCCCTCTAACCATTCCTCTCTTCTATTTTTTTACATGAACGCCAGAGCCGAAGGGTCCCACTCTGAGACTCGACGATGACGCTATCACATGGAGCCCGTACATGCTTGCTCGTTTCCAGCTTTACATCACTTAAAAATGAACCAAAAAAAAATATGATCTTTCTGTTAGGAGCCGATGTTGGTTGTAGATTATTTTTGCTTCTGTTTGTTTACTACTCGTGTTAGTGTTTGATCTGTAATTATGTGTTTACTGATTCAACTAATAGCTAGACCTTATTTAGAGTTTTTGTTAAACCCTAGGCAGTAGCTATAATAGTTTCTTCATCACATAGAATATGAATTTAGATTTAAAAACTTTAAAAATTAGCAACTCAATAGTTGTTTCTCTTTTCAAGTTCAAATGGTCTTTTTCTTTAAAAAGAAGTAATTTTCAAAGGTGCTAAAGCTTGAGAATAATGCATAAAATCAACACTTGTTTGTCTTAATTAGATTTTGCTTCTAACCTTGCACCAGAATGTGTTAAAACAGTTTGCTTACTTGGTCACTTTTCAAAATAACTTTAGCCGATGCTTTAGAATTCAAAATATCTAATTATGAGTTATTTTTTAATATCGTAAGATTTCATACTTATATTTACACTTGACACATAGCCTTTTTAATAAACTTTAAGTCCGGTCGGTTAACCATTGTTAATGGGTCTTAAAGGATGGTTAATACCTTCTTTTCAGATTAATTGAACCCTTACCTAGAATCCTAAAGTTAAGTAGACCATAAACGGAGTTAACTTTAGACAATAACTTTAATTAAATTTAGGCATCCTAATTCACCATAATAATTAGGTGAAAACTCCTTTACTTTAATTAACCCCAGAATTATTGAAATGTTATAAACCATTTTGACCCTGGTTGAAATGAGGTATAACAATGGGCATGGATTGGTTAACCTCTTGCTATGCTAATGTTGATTGCCGAACAAAGGTTGTTCGATTTCAATTTCTAGGTGAGCTAGTTATAGAATGGAATTGTAATATTGCAACGCCTAAGCGTAGGTTTATTTCCTACCCGAAGGCAAGGAAAATGATCTCTAAAGGCTATATTTACTATCTTGTTCGTGTTAGAGATGCCGATGCCGAACCACCAACTCTCCAGTCAGTGTCAGTAGTTAATGAGTTTCCTGATGTATTCCTTGATAAACTTCTAGGCCTTCCTCCTGAGAGGGAGATCGAGTTCGGCAGTGATGTTCTACGAGACTCAACCGATATCTATTCCTCCTTACAAGAAGCTACAACTGAATTGGGAGAATTGAAGGAGAAACTGAAGAATTTGTTGGAGAAGGGCTTCATTAGGCCCAACACTTCGCCTTGGGGTGCGGCGGTATGATTCGTACGGAAGAAAAATGGCTCGTTACGTATGTGTATCAATTATTGGGAGCTGAATAAGGTCACAATTAAGAACAAGTATCCCCTTCCCCGAATTGATGATCTGCTTGATCAGTTGCAGGGCGCTAATTATTTTTAGAAGATCAACTTAAGGTCAGGTTATCATCAATTAAGGGTTAAGAAGAAGGACGTTCCAAAGACAACCTTCAGAACGAGATATGTGCATTTTGAGTTCTTAATCATGTCATTTGGGTTGACGAATGAACCAGCAACATTTATGGATATGATGACTAGTGTATTTCGTCCCTTCTTGGATGTGTTCATGATTGTATTTATTGATGATATTCCGGTTTACTCTCGTTCAAAAGCGGAGCATGCCAAGCGCTTGCGAAAGGTATTACAGATACTTCAAGACCAAAAGTTATATGCTGAATTCTCTAAGTGTGATTTCTGATTGAATTTAGTGGCATTCCTCGGTCATATAGTTTCCAGTGAGGGTATTCGGGTTGATACTCAGAACATAGAAATCGTAAAGAATTGGCCAAGACCTATAACTCCATCAAAAGTTCATAGCTTTCTGGGGCTAACAAGTTATTACAGGTGGTTCATTGAAAGGTTTGCTACTATATCAGTGCCATTGAAAAACTTAACACAGAAAGGGGATAAGTTTCGATGGTCAGATACCTGTGAACGAAGTTTTCAAGAGTTGAAGAATAGATTGATGGCAGCACCTATTCTTACTCTTCCAGAGGGTGCTGAAGGCTATGTGGTTTATTGTAATGCTTCGAGTACGGGTTTAGGATGTGTATTGATGCAACACAAGAAGGTAATTGCTTATGCTTCATGGAAACTACGGAAACATGAAAATAACTATCCAACCATGATTTGGAATTAGCCTTCGTAGTTTATGCATTAAAGATTTGGCGACATTACTTATATGGCATTCACATAGATATCTTCGCAGATCACAAGAGTCTCCAGTACATATTTAAACAGAAAGAGTTAAACCTAAGGCAAAGAAGATAGATCGAGTTATTGAAAGATTACAACGTGGATATCCTATATCAAACTGGTAAAGCAAATATTGTAGCAGATATGCTTAGTCGCAAGTCCATGGGTAGCTGGGTAGATGTGCAGGAAAAAAAAGGGATTGATCAAGGAACTTCATTAGCTAGCTAGTTTGGGAGTTCCCTTAATATACTCAAATGATGGGGGCGTTGTGGTATACAGCAGAATCATCCCTTATAGCCGAAGTAAAAGAGCATCTGCACGAAAATCCCATTTTAGGGAAAATCAAGGAAGGTATTCAGAAAAAGAGCACCACAACCTTAAGCTCGACGAATGAGGGATCTTAAGATACTAGGGCCAATTGTGTGTTCCAGATGTAGCCGGGTTACGAGGAAAAAATATGAATGAACTTCACTAATCATGTTATTCTATCCATCCGGGGGCAACAAAAATGTATCACCATATTAAGGAGCTATATTGGTGGACTGATATGAAGAAAATATTGCTGAGTTTGTAGCTCAATGTCCCAATTATCAATAAGTGAAGATCGAATATCAGAAACTCGGTGGATTGATGCAAAATATAGAAATTCTGATGTGAAAATGGGAAATGATTAATATGGATTTTCTTATGGGTTTACCTCATTTTATCATAAGTATGACTCCATATGGGTGATCATGGATAGATTGACGAAGTCAGCTATTATATCCCCTATAATCATACGTTAAGTTGCGTTACAAGCTAGTAGATGTAAGCTCGGAGAACAAGATTATCTTTTATTTTATAATTGTTTAAACCATGTTTAACAAGTGATAAGCAAGTGTTGGAATAGTTTAGAATTTAATCGAACCAAAAAGAATAAGTTTCGGTGAAATTTCCCAACTTTTGGAGTGACTTACGAATCGTACATCGGCACGGGGCGATGTTATAACTTGTACTTTTAGGGTAATACTAGGAGTTGTTAATATGCTAAGAAGATCTTGTGATGAGTTATTTGAATCGTATAATAATCGTATGATAAGTATTGAAGTCAAGCAAGTTGTAAAATAAAAGCCGGCAAAAGTTAGCGAGTTACATTCATAATTTTACTGAGATATGGGTCTAATGTCACTGAGCTTTTCACCTAATATACTTGGAGTTATGGGGTTATCCACCCACAAAATTAAAGGTCTACGAGTCTAGCTTTCAATACATTAAACCGTCCGTCGATAAGAAGTCGGAGTAGAGAGATATTCGCGTTTTCGTGAGAATCCACAGGCAGCCCCTTTGGGACCCACTTAAGGCGGTGGAAGTTTCTAAAATTATATAAAATGGTGGGACTTGATAACTTTGTCATTTCTCTCTCATTTCAGATCCTAAACATACATAAATTCTCTCTAAAGGGTTCTATATCACCCAAGAGTGAAATCCAAAGAAAACAACACACGTCAAATGCCGGGAATCCTGAGGTGATTGCTATCTTGCTTCTCTTCCCTTCGTGGTTGATTGAGGATTGCTTCGCAGTGAAGTAAGCTCTGAAAATTGGTTGTTCGATTCTTATAAGGTGTGTTCTACACTCTCCTACTAAGGCTTATTCCTTTTTGGGCTATAGCAAGCTTGGGTAATGAAGAGAACATGAAGAATAAGGGTTTGAAAGTGAAGTTGAGGTGTTGTCCGTATGGGACTATTTTGGAATTTTTTTTAGTTAGGTTTCGGCTGGTTCTTGATGTAGTATCTTGGATATGTTGTTGATGTTGTTCTTGTTATTTTTGGTATTTTTTGAATTGGAAGAAAGTGAAAATATTGGGGAAGTGCTGCCTAATTTTCTGAAAATCATAGTTATGTTGTTGATTGTTAGACTATTTGGGAGGTGTTCTTGCAGCGTTTTATGGCTATAAATTGATGGAATAACCTGAGTATATTGTGTTGTTATTATCAATATTTTCCTTGAAAAAAAAAGGGGAAAAGGGTTTGAAATTATAGTTTTATTAGGCATAAACTGTGCTTGACGCTCGACGTACTATGTGCTAGTAGTACTCCGTATATCTATTGGTTGTTGTTTGGGTTGTTGTTGCAATATAAGACGTCCAAAATTTAACAAAAATAGGGGAGCTGCTGCCCGTTGTAATATAAAATAAGCTTGTCGTTCGTTGTACGGTAGTTGTATCTTTCGTAGTGTAACGATAGCGTTATTATCGTTGTTGTAGATTAAGGTGCGATGAGTCGAGTTCAATGTGGTTATTGAGCAGATTGTGATAAGGTATGTAAAGGCTATCCATTCTCTCTTGTGGCATGACCTTAATTTCAAAATGACTTTTTAGAAAGAAGTGTTTTAAAGTATTCTATTCTATATAGGTCCTTTCCATAGAGTTGTATCGTGATTGTCCCTTGTCGAGAGTACATTTATTTTATACTTATTCCTTATCAGTAAGAAGGAAAAGAGTTCTCAGTTCATATATTTCTTGCTCAGTGAGAAAGTTTAAGAAAGCGTTCATATGTTTACAGTTATACAGTGCACTGCATTACCGAGCTGCGCATGGCTACATAGAGCCTCCTATACCGGGTAGACACACCGAGCCTACATGTTTACCGAGCCTACATGACCGGGTAGTCACACACTTACCGAGCCCTATAAGCGATCGAGTAACAATATATGTATTATATTGCATCAGTGTGAGATGAGATAGCAGTAGATAAGTGCTTAGTCATTTTATCATTGACTCTCAAGCACTTTCGCTATTACGCATTTTAGTTCGCTCAGCTTTCAGTTATTTAGCCTTTTACATGCTCGATACATTATTTCGTACTGACATCCCTTTCCCTGGGGACGCTTTGTTTCATGCCTGCAAGTTCAGACAGTCAGAGAGATGACTCAAGCAAAGAAGTGTGCCAGATCATTAACTTATTGGTAAGCTCCACTTAATTCGGAGTTGCCATGTCCAGATTTTTGTTGTACAGATAGTATGGGTAGACCGGTACCCTATCCCGACCACAATGCAGTTTTCATCCTTAGAGGCTTGTAAACCTATTTGGTTATTGTATAGGTGCCAGTCATATTTGAGCTGTATCCTGACAGTTATTCTGGGTAAAGCCCTGTTGTCCTATATTAGTATTATTTGAGTTTCATCTTGGCCATGTGGGCCTATGTATGCTTAAGAGCATTGAGAATTACGAGTTACAATTTGGTACGCTCGGTCAAATAAGGCACAAGGTGCCGGTCTCACCCCTCTAGAGCTGGGGTGAGACATCAGCTCATTTCTTACCGATCAAGACCACGTATATGGACGAGGATTACGCAAAGCTATACATTAAGGAGATTGTTCGACTACATAGTATTCCTGTTTCTATTATATCTGACAGAGTTTCTCAATTCAATGCTAACTTTTGGGATCCTTTCAAAAGTGTTTGGGTACACAGGTTTATCTTAGCACAGCCTTATATTGCGAGCTTATGTGCTACGTTTTAAAAGGAAGCTGGGATGATCACATACTGATTATCAAGTTTGTGTATAACAATAGCTACCATGCTAGCATCAAAATGGCCCCCTATGAGGCCTTGTACCGGAGGAGATGTAGATCTATCATAGGGTGGTTCGAGATTGGAGAATCTGATATATTCGGACCCGATTTGTTGCACTAAGTGATAGAGAAAGTTAAGGTTATTCAAGATCGATTATTAGCTGCCTAGAGTCGTCAAAAGTCATATGTAGATGTGCGGCGACGGAATCTAGAGTTCGAAGTAGATGATTGGGTTTCCCTAAAGATTTCCCCTATAGCGTAATGAGATTTGGCAATAAGTGCAAGCTCAGCCCAAGGTACATCATACCCTATTAGACCATTTGACGAGTGGGCTAGGTAGCTTATGAATTAGAACTAACCCCGAAGTTAGAATCCGTTCATCTAGTCTTTCATACTTCCATTATGAGGAAGTACATTGGAGACCCTTCACGGCTAGTACCGGTAGACGATGTACAGGTGAAAGAAGACTTATCATACGAAGAGGTTCCAGTAGCTATATTGGACAGGCAAGTCCGTAAGTTAAGAACGAAAGAGGTGGCCTCTGTGAAAGTCCTATGAAGAAACAAGAATGTTGAAGAAGTCACATGGAAGGCAGAAGAAGCAATGAAATCTAAGTATCAACACCTATTCCAGCCTGAAGGTTCTATATGATTGCAATTTGAGTATGTCCGATATTGATATATTAATGAAGAAGGTACTAACCTTTTGCTTTTTACCTAGATGATAATCAAGAATAGGATGTGGTATAATCAGATATGAGACTCCCTCTATATGAGGTAAATCTCTTAGTAATTGCACTTAATGTTTCTATATTCGTATGAGAATGATAACTATGTTACGTTATATGGCCTTGTAAGGCAAGAATGGGACTTTTCAAGCTTGTCTACAGGATTTGAATAATCATAATTTTAGGGAAGACTCTGCCAAAATCTCCCCAGACTTCTTTAAGAGTAGTTACACCCATATACGCCTTAACATTCAAGGATGAATGTTCCTACAGGTAGAAAGATGTTACACCTCGTATTTTTTGCATCGTTTGTGTCGTACATGACCTAAAGTAAGCTTGAAGAGACAAGGAACCCCTATACGATTAAGGAAGGTTTTAAACAAGTATTAAGCATGTACCTTAAAGTTTTAGAATCATGCGAATCGAAGGAAATAAGTTCATCAGAAAGTTAGATTTTGGGTTCAATTTCACGAACCGTAAAAGGTGGAAGCTTCAATGTAAAAGTAGAGGCAGAGAGTTTATTTTTAGAGGGTTGTTTCACGGTGGCCATTGACGGCCCGTGAAACCATTTCACGATGGCAGAGCCACCGTAGAATAGTTTTACGGGGCGTGAAAGCCACAGGGAAATGTGAGGCGGTGGCTGGCCTTGCTTTATTTCAAATTCATTAAAAGGGCCATTTTTGGTCATTTCAGTTGAAACTTCATCTCCATACCCCTAAAAACCTCCCTAACAATTTCTTAAGGATTCAAGAGTAAATCTTTGTGTTTCTATCCAAGTTCAACCTCAAAAGATAGCCTAGATGAAGAACAACACTTCTATGGTGTTTTGGTAGTTTTGAGGGTTATTGTAAGCTAGGAGGAACTGAAATTTCGAATTGTAGTTGCTATATAAGGTAATTATATCATCGTCTTTTTTGTGCTTAAGGTTATCTTGGTGATGGTTGATGTAGTTGATTGAAGAAAGCATAAAGTAGCACATAGAAATGCTGGTTGAAGTTATTGAGTTATATGGATTGTTTTCTTGTTGTTTACGTGGTTATAAGGCCAAAAAATTGTTCAAATCTACTTGTTATCATGTTATAGATATTGTTGAGTTAAATAAAAGGATGCTTACGTGGTGACAGAGGTTGTTTGGGTTTCAATCTGAGCTTGTAGCTCGTCGTGGTCTATAATGACTCTGTTAACGACATATGTACCTTGTTGTTGATGTTGTTCTTGATATGTTGCTATGGATGTTGTTGTTGATGTTTGGAATTGGAGGAAGTCAATGTTATAGGGGAAGTTCTGCCCAAATTTCCATAAGAGAGTTGCTTGCTTAAGTGCTTGTGTCTAAGCCTTGCAATGGTTTAATTCTAGTTTTATTACCCTCCTTATAGATTGAAAGGCTTCGGGAAGTATATGTTGAGTCGTTAAGTAAACAATAAAGATAGGTTAAGGCACCTTCTTTCCTCATTTTAGCATGATTCCTAGCGAGACTAATCGTAAATGAACGGTACTCATAACGGTTCCATTCGTAGAAGTGGTTGAAACTTATATTCTTGTCCTCCATGATGTTTTACTGATTCATGTATGTAGTTCATTGATCCTTAAAGGTAATATATGCTTACGATGTTAATTTTATAATGTTAATCAGAGGTGTAACAACCTTACGTCACTCCGATAGGCCCATAATGTATCTTACCATATTTATGCATCTATATATACATGATACCATGATGATGATGCCCACAGAGGCTTGATGGCATTATGTACGCATATATATATGTACGACGGCGTTATCTACATGCCACTGATTAGTTGGTTAGGATGATAATTGTGCCCACAGAGGCTTAATGGCGTTATGTACACATATATATGTACGACGGTGTTATATACGCATATATAATGTACTTATGCATTTCATGGCTCTTGGAGGCATTTCAGATGTCCGGGTTGATCTGTTTATCCTTATGTTATCTTCATGTCTTACTTATGTTATAATCTTCCTTACATAGTCGGTACATTATTTGTACTGACATTTTTTTGTCTGGGGCGCTGCATTTCATGCCTGCGGGACCCGAAAGACAGGTTGACGGTCTTCCCCAGTAGGCTAACTTCCTCAGCATTGGAGTTGGGGCACTTCACTTTTTCCGGAGTTACTGTCTCATTTTGGTATATTACAGGTATGGCGAGGCCCTGTCCCGACCTTATGACGTCCATGTACTTCTTTTAAGGTTTGTTGGCAGTAGTCATATATATAGATAGTTTTATGGCCTTGCCGGCCTATATTTTTGTTGTACAGATGCTTATAACGGCCTTGTCGGCCCGCACTTTATGTCCAGATATCTATATATCATTTTAGGTTGGTTTCTAGAGAGTTGTTCTTCATGATTATCAGATTTCGTATGATAGTCCTTCCGGCCCATTTATGTATGCTAATAAGGTTCAAATTTTATGTTATGTTGGTGCTCAGCAAGTAAGGCCCGGGTACCTATCGTGACCCTTCAGCTTGGGTCGTAGCACAGAACTTCTACAAGTATTACTTTAACCAGGGTTGGCTCAGCTTCTAATTTTCTCTCTATTTGAGTGTGTGAGCTTCTTCATGACAGGACTTGGATATATATAGCACTAGGTTTGCATCAAGTCGGTTGAACTCAATCCCTACATGGTGAGGCCCATTATGAGGGTTAGGGTGTGAGTTGACTTAGGATTCTTGCTTTCACGTGGCTTCAGTGCTTGTAGGACTCTGAAGTATCTTGATAATTATGGCAAGAAATCTTGCAACTTGTCCGCCAAGTCTTTACCACAAATTACAAACCCTACTCATAGTAGGACAGTCACGACCCGACCTACGGGCCGCGACGGGTACCCGAGGCTGACCACCGGGCACCACCTATTCCATTGCTTACTCAGCCTTTATTAATATTTCTTACCATAAATAGTCATAGAAAACGATTTGCATTTAAATCATATTTACTTATATACATATAGGCCATTTCGGCTATCAAAATGATAATACACGTATACTTGCATTTACATGAAAGCCATGGGGCTATGCTACCCACACATACGTATCTACGAGCCTCTACTGGAATACTAGATATACAGACGGGACAGAACCCCGCCGTGCCCAAAATA
>NC_081342.1:23003518-23056100 GCF_029784015.1 Lycium ferocissimum
AACCTCGAACCAAAGTAGTCTAAGCATAATCAAATTCTAGATTAGAAATCATGAAGAATGATACTAATATTGCTACTATTTAATTTAGGATAATTTTAACCCTCAAAATTGGGGAAACAGGCCCATGAGGGCAAAACGGAAAATTCAGAAGCAAAATGCCAAATTAAGTACTAGGTGATCATAACCCAACCACTAATTGCTGATTTAACTCAAGGATTAGCCTAATTTTCGATTTCAAGCAAAACCCTCAAATTTGGAATAAACCCTAACTCTTTGATTCCGAAATTCACACTATAAATGGAAGATATATGATTAACAAGCTTAGATTCATCAAAATCTAGCATACACACCATCAATTTATCATTAATAATCTTAGGGACAATGTTCATCAAAACCCTCTTCCAACTTCCATCACTAAGGGCTTATTACAGGGAAGGGGGGATCTAAGATGATTATGATTAAAGAAAGAGTAAAGGAATAAGCAAGATTTACCTCCAAGAATATCTCCAAAATATCTCCAAGTACTGTTCCCCAAAGCTTAAATTTCGAAATAGGAAATAATGAGGGTCTAAAGGCTTTTAACAATTCATTAATTTTACAAACTACCCGGCGCCTGGCGCGAAGACTCGAGGACTTGCTTGGCACGGCTTGGTGGCTCACTTGACCACTTCAGTGGTCAAGGGTGAAACACGCACCACTCAGTAGGGCTACCGCTCCGCCCGATGCATTGTCTGCGATCTTTGTCTTTGCCAAACGAAACCTTAAATCTCTCCAAGTTTCGCCAATTGATCTGATTTTTCGTCTAGTTTCCCGGGCCATAGGCTTACATATCATACACATAGACACATATAGAAATGCGCTACGAACGTGCCCGTTGCCTCAGAATTCCCAACGGAGGTCTCGTTGACCGAGTCAACCCCCGAGGCCTTAGTTCTAATTTCCAACCCAAGTCCTAAAATGCATCCGAGTATATTGAAAACCGAACCAAATACACACGCAAGTTCTAAATGACCATCCAGACCTCTCGAAATCGATGAAATTTAGAAAAAGGTCCCTTTACCCAAAAGTCAACTTCAAGTCAACTATTTTTCACTTTAAGGCCATATTTCACAAAACTTGTCCGAATCCGGTCTAGACACCTCGAGAAGCAAGCCAACAGTCCCCTCGGGTCAAAAATGAGCTAATTAATGCTCAGGAATGGGCAAAAATGCCGAAAAGACTATAACGACCAAACGAGTCATTACAGTTATGAAGTGATCAGAATGAAATATTCTCAATTTATAGAAGTCCAAAGTCTTCTCCTCCAAAAATTTAATATTTTTATTTAGAAATAAAAATCAATTATAAAGAATCGAGGAACAACAATAAACTCAAAATGAAAATCGATATGGTTTGGGATATTCTTCCACCTTGCGGATGCTAAAAAGTTTAGAATTATATCTTCCAATAAGAATTCAATTCAATCATAATTAAACACCTGTCCAACTATGCAACCACTTGTTTTATGTCAAAGCTGAGCTCTAGTTAAATTAAGAGTGAAGTTTAATTCACTTATCGTGATGATATATAATGATACTTGAGCTTGAATGCACTAAAGGTAATTTTTCTGTGCCACATATAAAACTCTATGTTAACAGGTAATGAAACTTTTAACCCCTTTTTAGGCAATGTTCAAAATTTTAAAAGTGTTGTTTTTAAAAAAAAAACAAAAACAAAAACAAAACAAGGTCTAAATGGTAAATGGAAGTGACACCTTTTGGATTGCACCTTTTCATCTCACCCTTTCATTTTTTATAAATTCATATATACAAAAAAAAAAATTGAATCCTTTTTCCCCTCTAAACTGTTCTCTGCATTCGTTTTCAAAACAAAATTGTAGTAGAGTCGTGTGATTTGTTGCCGCCATTTGAATTCGCTGAAGTTCTGCTATTTGCATTGTCACTATCGTAGAATAACTTTCCGTTGTAGCTTGGGAGGAATTAATCCATTAACTTTAGCAACTGTGAGGGGATTCAAATTTTTAAGGACACACAAGAAACTTGTGGGGTCAGAAATATTTGTGATCCTTCTACTTTTCTATCCTTAACGTTTTTTTTTTTGGTGTCACGATCCAAACCGAAGGCCCACGACGGGCACCCGGACCTTACTTGCCGAGAACCACTACACATGCTTTCATAACATAACCATAAATATAGATGGGTTGTCACACGATAATCTGTTAACTCATGGGAGAAATAAACTAAAAAAGGGCAAGCCCGAAAGGACATTACTATATGTAATAAGGGAGAATCAACAAAAAATTTCACATTCAACCTGAGCCTATGAAGGTTCTACACGTGGTTTTGTCTTTTTCCTTATTCTTATTTGCACTCATTCACTTTTTGAGACCATTTCACTGGCCTTTATAATTGGTCTCCCGTGGTAGTTTCTATTGCTTTTACCATCATTCTTCCACTTGGGCCTTGGTAATTAATTTTATTATAGTAACTTTTTGTTTTTTTTTTCTCTCCTTTATCTCAAAATATTTGTCACATTTCACTTTTTCAGAGTCAAATTATATAAGCTTTAACAAATATTTTAAGAATCTTTACATTGTATTGATAGGAGAATTGCAGTTTATAGTTTTTTCTGTATATTTTTCGAAAATCTAAATTTTAATTTTAAAGTATTGAATTAATCTAACTCAATTTAGATCAAAACTAATCAAATTGCTTTTATATTTTGGCATGGAGAGAATATATTATTTATCCTTATACGTTCTGGTAAAATTTTGAAAGCTTTGGAGCCAAATGTTCTTTTACAACTAAATAATTTATTAGGTATTATAATATCTTTTATCCTTAAACTTCCTATATCCTGCTTCTTTTTAGTGAGCTCATATATGCTTACAAAGATTTGTCCTAAAATTATTTTCAAATATAATCTTAAAATCTTTTACTTTATTATTATTTACTTTCCCCAGACAGACGGGCATGCCGAGCACACTATTCAGATGCTCAAGGATATGTTACGAGCATGTGTATTAAATTTTAGAGGTAGCTGGGATGACCAATTGCTGCTTATTGAGTTTATGTGCAATAATAATTATCATTCTAGTATTTAGATGGCCCCGTATGAGGTCCTTTATGGGCGGAAATGTACATCTCCTATCGGATGGTTCGAGGTTGGAGAATCCAGACTATCAGGACTTGACTTGGTCCAGTAGGTGGTAAAGAATGTTAAACTCATTCAGGAGAGATTATTAGCAGCTCAAAGTTATCAGGAGTCCTTTGTAGATAATCAACGATGAGACTTGGAGTTCCAGCTAGATGACTGGGTGTTCTTGAAGGTGTTGCCAATGAAGGGTGTCATGAGATTTGGTAAGAAAGGAAAGCATAACCCTAGATACATCGGCCCTTATAGGATTATGTGTAGAATAGGCCAAGTAGCCTATGAGTTAGACTTACCTTCAAACTTGGAGTCTGTACATCCGGTATTCTATGTATCCATGCTCCATAAGTGTATCGGAGATCCTTCCGAAATCGTACCAGTAGATGATGTCCAGGTTACAGAGCAATTATCATATAAGGAAGTTCATGTTGCCTTTCTAGACTGCCAGGTTTGTAGGTTATGGACCAAAGATGTAGCTTCCGTAAAAGTACTCTAAAGAAATAAGAACGTAGAAGAGATGACTTGGGAGGCCGAGGAAGATAAAAAGTCTAGATATCCTCATTTGTTTCCAATCCCAGAGCAGGTTTAGGCTGCGATACCATCACCTTCAGGTATGCACTATATTGTTACTTACCTTCATTGGTCGTATGGAGCCATTGTTATTGTTGATTATTGTCTGCCAAAATTTTTGTAGACTTCTAAGAGTTTAACATTCGAGGACGAATGTTTCTAAGGAGGAAAGGATGTTACACCTAGTACTTTCGCACGTTAAGTTTCTTCATGAGTTGGTCGTTATAGATTTAGAGAGTAGGATTATCTTCGAGATTATACGGGTTTAGACATGTCTATCTTCAGTATACCAGGGTTTATGTTCATGCTTAGTAAGTACTGGAAGTATTAGAGATTAAATGAATCGACGAGAATACGTTTCGACAAAAAGTAGAGTTTGAGCAGCAGTTTGGGGCCGCATACGGCATCTGGGCCACACACTGGTCATTTTTGGCGACCTCGTACCCACCTAAGCCACCAATAAGCATTGGACTTGCGGTGCAACCAATGTGAACTTGCGACCACAAATGTTACCGCATCTAGAGTCAGTGGTGCGGTTCTTTGGCTTTTGAAGGTCGGCCAAGCCTCATTTTCCACCATTATCACTCCCAAATCAATCCCTAGGATCTCTATAAGCTCCCAAGAGATTACCCTACTAGTCAAGTGAAGTTTAGCAAGGTTTTGGTGCAAATCCACCCTTGATAAATTTGTGGTACCATAAGTTTTTTCTTCTTCGAGTGTTGATAGTTGTAGCTCGCCGCTTATACTTGAGGAGGGTTAATCTCACAACATAGGTAATACTCCACCTCGTGCTTATGTTCAAGAGTTTAGTTAGTCTTTAGACAACTTTTTAGAGGTTGAAATTGTAGAAGAAAAACTCAAACTTCTGCTAAAGTTTATGTTGAGTTTATGGACTGTTTTAATCATGTTGTTATATTGTTATCGAGGTGATCTCCTTGTGTATGGATAGTAGTTAATATTATGGTTGTGTTGATGTTGAGATACTTGATGTATTTGACAGAAGAAAGTGTATAAAGTATCGTATACGAATCATATATTTGGTTGCTTTGATTTATATCTTTAGAAATCGATGATTTGAGTTTGAAAAGACTTATATGAGGTTTTTGTTATTGTTGTTTGTTGCTGGTGATGTTGTGGTGGTTAAGGAATAGGGGAAATGTTGTCTGTTTCATTTTACAATTGATTTATCATTTGATATTCTAGTGTCGTTTAAGTTTTTATGTGCATTCCTTTGTTATAGGATTGGTATGCTAGTTACGACGAGTTTGTTGTTAGATTGTATTGGAGACTCGAGCTATGTAATGGCTATCTTTCCTTTCTTGGCATGTTTCTGTATTTAGTAAGAATGTAACGATCTTCATAAAGGGGGACTATCAGTTAGAGCTCATCCTAGAGGCATACAACTTTCAGACTTTCATGTTGTATCTTCCGAGGGATTTCTATCCATTTTGTTGTTCCTTGGTGTTAGGAGAGTTAAAAAAAAGACATGTTCAGACCTTTATACATTTTAGTATATACTTGATATACAGCATGATATACGTATGTTTTTTTTAGCCTGACCACCTAGTTAGTGAGACAATATAGCCTGGCTTACGGGTCAGTGAGACAGTATTGCCTGGCCTACGGGTCAGTGAGACAGTATTGCTTAGCCGACGGTTTAGTGAGACATTATTGCCTGGCCTTATGGTCAGTGAGACTTTACAGTTGCCTGGCCACTTATTGAATTTCGATATGAGTCAGATGAGTTGTGATATTCAGGGCATTTCTTGGCCTCCTGATTTTTATGTTTTCAGTTTAGTTTCAGTTTCAGTTATCTATTGCCTTACATACTCGGTATATTATTTCCTACTGACGTCCCTTAAGCCGGGGCGTTGCATTAATGCCTACATGTACTGATAGAAAGACTGACAGACCTCCCTAGTAGACGGGACCAGGTATCAGTTGATTGTTGAGCACCCATTGTCCGGAGTTGCCAGGTCCATTTGGAGCTTCCTTTTGTGTATATAAACTTGATGGGTAGGCCAGGGCCTTGTCCTGACCATGATATAGTTATTCTTTCCTCAGAGTCCTGTAGACGAGTCCTGTATATATAACATCAGTGTTGTAGCTCTACCGGCTTTGTATATGTCTGTTTTGATACTGTTGGAGGTGTATGTTCATAGTAGCCTCGTCGTCTTGCTCAGTTATACATATGTTTTCAATGTGTGTGCCTATTTATGTGAGATAACAAGTGTGTGTGTGTGTGTGTGCGCGCGTGTGTGTGCGTGTGTGTATAGAGAGAGAGAGTGTGTGTGGCCTTGTCGGCTTTGTTGGTATTGTCTGTTTGCAGGTAGGCCCTCTCGGCCTAAGTTAAGAGTTACCCCTCCATAGCTACAGGTTCAGAGTTGGAAAGGCTGAAATATGATTTTTTTAACGATGTGTTAAATTTATAGAACTGGGTATGGGATGGGTTGGCTCGCGAGTGATCTCCGTAGCGAGACAGGGTCTCGCTCAGGACTTCTCTCAGCGAGACTCAATGTCTCACTCTAGGCTATGCTCAGCAAGACCAAGTTTCCCTTGCACACTTAGTCAAATCCTACAGTAACACGAGCTCATACGCTACTTCACCAATCCGTCGCAGAATTCTTTATGGCCCGATATATCTGGAACTAAGTTTAATTTCTTCCGAATTCTCACAACACCTTTCATAGGAGAAGGTCTCAGAAATACCCAATCACACGTTTGAATAGGAATTTTGGCAATTCTGAGCCGTTTTCAAATGCTTCCAGATCAACTTGACTTTTTCCATATCCTAATCGAACAAATTTGGCCCTAACAATTTTGTTTCGCCAACTCAAACCACCTAATTGGCGACCTACACCTCCTCCCATATAGAGCACCGAACTGTGCCCTTTTGATACTTCAATAATAATTGTTAATATAGGAAAATTCAATGAGAGCAAAGTGATCATCCCGGTTACCTTGAAATCCAGGACACATGTCCTCAACATGTTCTTAAGAGTCTGAATAGCGCATTTTGCCTGGGCATCTATTTGAGGATTTAAGTTGTATTGAGATTCTGCCTTATGCCTATTCTTTTCTGAAAGGATTTCAAAAAATTTGTGGTAAACTTAGCACCACGACATGAAATAATAGACATTGAAGTCCAATACAATCTGAAGATTTGCTGAATATATAACAATTTGACATAATCTTCTGTTGAATCGATGGTCTTCACTAGCAAAAAAAATGTACTGGCTGAGTAAGTCGGTTCACAATCACCCACGAATCATGTAAACCTGTTATAAAGTCCATGTTAATCCCTTCCCATTCCACGAGGGATTATCGATATTCTGAGCTAAACAATCGGGCCTCTTATTCTCAACTTTTACTTGCTGACAGTTTGGACACCCACAAAATCTACTACGTTCTATTTCATGTCGCTCCACCAATAAATCTTCTTGAGATCATGATACATCTTTATGGAATATAGGTGAATAGAATACTTGGAACTGTGTTCTTCTAACATAATCCTCTCTCTAAGTCCCTCCACATGTGGGACACATAATCTGCTTTGGTGTCTTAAAATACCATTATCTCCCCCTTGTTCAAAAGTTGTTATTTTATGCTTGTGAATCCCCTCTTTCAGCTGCAATAAGTAAGGATCATTAAACTATTTTTCTTTCACTTCAGCTACTAAGGAGGATTTAGCTTTGTTCTGAACAAGAACTTCACCATCTTTTGAGAATAAGAGTCGAACTCCGAGATTTGCTAAGTGGTGAACTTCCCTCACCATAATTCATTTGTTTGCCTCAATGTGAGCTAAAATTCTTATAGAACGCTAACTGAGAGCATGGGCTACCACGTTCGCTTTCCCTGAATGATAGAGGATATCTACATCATAATCCTTGAGTAGTTCGAGCCATCTTCCTTGTCTAAGCTATAGCTCCCTCTACTTTAAAATATACAAAAGGCTTTTGTGTTCTGTGAAAATATCGACGTGAACACCATACAAGTAGTGATGCCATATCTTTAATGCGAAACCACAACTGCTATCTCCAAATCATGAGTCAGATAATTATTTTCATGAGCCTTAAGCTGTCTGAATGCATAAGCTACTACCTTACCATGCCTTAATAATACACATTCAAGACCAACTCCTGAAGCATCACAATATACTACGAACCCTTCAATTCCCTCTGTTAGCATCAAAATTGGGGCAGAAGTCAACCTCGTTTTCAACTCTTCGAAACTTCACTCATAAGCATCTGACAATTGAAACTTAACTTTCTTCTGAGTCAACTTAGTTAACGGAGTTGGAATAGAGGAAAAATCCTCTATGATACAAATGTAATAGCTTGCTACACCCGAGAAACTTCCTATCTCTGTTGCTGAAATGGGTCTAGGCCAATTCTTCACTGCATCTATTTTCTGAAAGTCCACTTTTACGCCTTCCCCTGAAATGACGTGGACTATAAACGCTACTGATTTTAGCCATAATTCACACTTGGAAAATTTTGCATAAACTTTATGATCTAGAAGAGTCTATAGCACTATCCTAAGAAGTTCTGAATGATCAGTCTCGTCAATGAAAACAATAATGATTAAGTTAATATACAGACTGAAAACTATGTTCATAAGTGTTACACCTTGGAAATTTCCCTGTTAGCGTACCACGAATAGACCCATGAAGGGTATGACGTACACGACATGTTGACGAGTAAGAAGTAATATTTAATGATTATAAATGAGATTTCAAAGACATTGGAGGTAGGAGATGAAAGTTGTTAAGGAAAGTAAGGTATATGTTGTATGTCAGGCAAGAATTACGAGTATCGAATTAATGACGGCTTAATGACATTTTGGAGAAGAGTTATAATGTCCCTTATGTATGCATGCCTCACGTTTCACGTTCAAGTTCATGTATTCGCTATTCATGTCTCATGTTTGGGCACTGATGTTCTCATGAAACTATGTCATGTCAGTTTCCATGCCCCATGTCATGTTATGTCTCATGTTTCACGCTCATGTCATGTATCCGGCGCTCATGTTTCATGTCATGTTTTCTTTACGTTTATGTGTTCAAGCCATGCTCAGCTATGTTCTTAACCATGACCCATCATTCGAGGACGAATGATCCCAAGGGGGAGATATTGTAACACCTCGTACCTTTAATGAAAGTTTTGACCACGATCCTAGACTTAGAAAATCGAATAAAGAATGTGGGAATTGAGATTTTTCCGTTCAGATATGGTGGTTTACGCCCATGAAGTCAGTGGTCGTATTCCAATTTACGCCCATGAACGGTGCCCGTAAACGAAAATACGGCCAAAGCACGGTCTTCACGTAAACTCGCATTTTCCGGTAACATTATATATTCGTCCATATCAGTTCAACTCATTATTTTTCACTCCCTCAAACCCTAGAACGACTTCCTACTCTCCTCCAACATCAAGAACACCAAGGTAATTCCATTCTAATTATTCCAACTCCATTCTAACATATATCCTTGTAATCTAAACAAGAAATTATCATTCTAAAACTAGGGTTTTCAAGAAAACCCATCTCAAGGATCAAGAATTCAAGGTTTTGGAAATCTCCTTCAAAGCTCAAGTATTTAATTCAAGTTTTGGAGCAACTAAGGTATGTAGAGTTACTATCTACGTGTGGGAACATCATTGTTCTTCCCTACGCCTCAAAATCCATAAAATTATGATTTCTCTACTAAACTAGGGTTTCAATACAAAACTAGGGTTCTATACCATGCTCATGATAACCCTAGGTCCATGTCCATGATTATATTACGTATGAATTGTTGTAATTCCATCATTGAGTTCTTAATATTTCTTTATGATTATTGAGAATCAGTCCGTAATCCATGAAACCCATATCTTGTATTCCATGGGTTCTTGCATGCATGTTTTAGCTAAAATGATTATTTCATGAATATCCTACATGTCTACAAGTTTTCATGCAATCGTATTATATAATTACTTTCATGCTATGCTACAAGATACACAAATGCTAAATACAAGTTATTTCATGAAACCACGTTTACAAGTTATTTCATGATATCTATGTACAAGCAAGTTATATTCATGAAAACCATGGGCAGCAAGTGCCACTTATTTTACATGTTCATGTTTTTGGGAGTTGCATTAATTGCAAGAAGGCTTCAAACGGCACAAACTACGTAGCCACCGTAGGATGAGGATTGTTCCACCCATGCTTAGGACGATCTCTCATAATGACCGGATCCTTTCATAATATTATTAAATCTCATGTCCCGGCAAGGTATGAGTGTTTTGCATTGGTAGGACGCAAGTACCAGCATCATGTTATCGATTATATTTATCGTCCCCTACTCACGATACTTTACACATGTTATATATATATATGTACTCATGCTCGGATCATGTTCCGGCTCGCTCGTTATGTTATTATCATGTCCCATGTTATTTCTTTCAGTTGCTTTACATGTTTACATTCAATGTGCTTTGACGTCCCCTTTATCGCCGGGGGCTGCATTTCACGATGCAGTGCACGGATTCTACAGACGATGCCCTGCGCTCGGTAGGATGCACGTACCGCTTATTGGTGAGCCCCATCTCATTCGGGGTTTAGACATTGTCATTCTTTAATTAGTTTTGCATCTAAAGGTATGCTGGGGGCCTTGTCCCAGCAAGTATGGTTTTCCAGTCAGGATTCACGATTAGAGGTTTCATAGACTAGTCAGTTAGTTATGTTAGACATGCAAGGTGTTTAGCCATCTTTGGCTCAACTCATATTATTTCCGCATTTATGATTTAAACAAGTATTTCATTAAATTATTATGACATCTCATGTTTTATAAAAGCTCATCACGTTCATGCTATATTTCCGCTCATGTATGCCTCATGATGAGTCAGCAAGCCATGTGGTTCGCTCGGTCACATGCAGTATGGCACCGAGTGCCGTGTTTCGCCCAGGCCATGGTTCGGGGCGTGACAATAAGGTCCGTGAAAGCCGTTGACGCATTCTTCAGCACAAATGACATCATCAAAAATTTGAAATGGCCATAACGGGTTCTAAAAACGTTCTTCAGAATATCAACATCCTTGACCTTCAACTGATAATACCCTGACCTGAGGTCAATTTTGGAATAACATTGCCTGAAGTTGGTCAAACAGTTCATCAAATCTAGGAAGTGGGTACCCTTTTCTAATAGTGAGATCTTGTTCAATTGACAATAGTTAATGCACATACGCGAAAACCTGTCTTTTTTTTTTACAACAAGACCGGTCCACCCCAAGGTGAGACAATTGTTACACCTCGAAAAATTTCCCGTTAACGTACAACGGATAGACTAACGAAGGGCACGACGTATACGATGTTATGATAAGTGAGGTATAGCATTTGATGATCCTAAACGATATTTCAAGGACATTTAAGACAAGGGAAGAAAGTTGTTAAGGAAAGCAAGTCATATGTTGTGTGTCGGATAAGAATTACGAGTATCTAGTTAATGACGTTCTAATGATGCATTGGAGAAGAATTATAACATCGCTTAGATTGGTAATGAGGTGCTAAACAAGTGTTAAGAAGGTTTCATAAGGATTGGAGATCAAATGAACGACGGAGATCATTTCAGGAAAAAAGAGTTATACGACCGACTTATACGGTCCGTATAACATTATATGGTCCGTATAAGGGGCCGTATAACACCCAGCAGAGATGATGTCTAGCCAGTGGTGAACCACGACCACTTATACGGGCCATGAAATGTTCCACGGACCGTATAAGTGTCCGTGGAAGTCCCGACGAGCTGGGTAAGTTCTGATTATATAAATGTGTTCCCACTTCATTAATTTCATTTCCACATTTCTTCATCTTTGTCAAGACCTCTAGAAGGTTCCATATACTTCATCCATAATAATTCCAAGGTAATTGATGATCAACTTCATCAAACCAACACAAAGCAAGAGTGTGAAACACACTAAAGTCATCTAAGTCAAGAAATCCCAAGAGAAGTTGAATTCGAAGTTTTTGGTGCTTGTAAGAGATTTCCACTCAAGGCTTGTTCCTACAATATCTAAGGTAAGATTTATGATATTTTCATGTTGTTTAAGGTCTTGAGAAGTTGAAACACTTGATTATAGAAGAATATATAAGGGATCATAAATGCAAGAATAATGTCATCGTCAGCAAGATTTCGATTAATCATTAAAATGATATGTCATGGATTGTAAGTAGGTTATGAATGATATTTAGAACATGGAATAAGCATTGTACATGAAAGAACGCGATAGTGAACGTTAATCATGATTATGGAGAATTGAAGTGAAATTGTGAAATGTGGATAATGTGAACGAATGATGATCGTTGTTTATGAGATTGTGATTGTTGTTATGGATGTTTGGGAGTCGATATGGAATATGGGGGAGTCGTATAAACAAAGGAAATGCTGCCTAATTTTCTCTTGCTTTAGTAAGCACGTTTTTATAATCGCTTAGCTAATGTTAATACGAATTCTCTTGAAGGTAAAGACGTGGGCATTAAAGGAGAGCGAGCAAGCAATAGAATAGTTAAACGACAAAGGTATGTAAGGCTAAAACCTTTCTTTCTAAGGCATGAATCTTGTGGCATGATTTTTCCCTCCTTCTCCATGACTCTCCTATATTCTGGAAACTAAGAGTCTATGTTCATGAATAGCCATGTGAGATAAGAGATGCATTACGAGTACAATAATGATGATAATGAATTTAAGTCTAAAGGTTCTAGAGTTCATGAGATGGTGATCTTACAAAGCTAATGATGTTAACTATGATCTATTGATGTCTTCCTTACGTGCACTCACCTTAAACGTTAGTCCCTCCAAGGTGAGATATAACGATTATGATCACTCCATAACGTAATCGGGGGTTCACGACCTTATGTCATCCCGACATAGCTATAGTTGCTTTTAAGTTCCAATGTATGTTTTGATGATAAATGTATAATGATGCCAAATTATGATAAAGTCATGGTATGCCTATAAGATGAATACTAATGATAAGTCTATGATATGTACGATGATATAATTCCACCGCGCCTAATTGGCTTGGATACGACACCGCAAAGCGCGGCCGCTTATGATTCCACCGTGCCTAAAATGGCTCACATGTCACCGCCAAGGCGGGTCGCTTATGATTCCACCGTGTCGATCACCACTACTGGGCATACGAGTACACCGTGATCACCACCAGTGGGTCACAGATGATGGTTACCCGGACGCGGGTTAACGATGATGATGTACGTATGATATGATGATGTACGTATGATATAATGATGTATGTATGATATATGTATAAAATGTATCCACTTAAAGAGTAAGCAAGATATGTTTTCATCTGATGCCCTATGATTTCCTATTTATGTTCATTTCATTCATGCCTTACATACTCGGTACAATGTTCATACTGACGTCCGTTTTCTTTGGACGCTGTGCTCATGCCCACAGGTAGACAGGGAGGTGATCCAGACTCATAAGAGCTATTAGCTGATTGAGAGCACTCCATTTTCTGGAGGTGCCATTGATTATTCTTTTGGTATATGTATGTATATGTATGTTTTGGGTATGACGGGGTCCTGTCCTGTCTATATGTCTAGTACTCTAGTAGAGGCTCGTAGATACGTATATGTGGGTAGTATGACCTCACAGTTCCTCGTTATATGTATATGTATGTATTTATATGTTATTTTGATAGCCGAAGGGCTTATGTATATAAAGTGAATATGTTTCAAATTAAAATAGTTTTCTATGATTATGAGCATAAGAAATATGAATGAAAGCAGATGAGTAATAGAATGAGCGGTGCTCGGTGGTTAGCCCCGGGTACCCGTCATGGCCCTAATCGGGTCGTGACAACAATTGGCCTAATAAATCCCCTATCCAGAAGGTCCTTCAAATGGGCTTTTAACTTTTTCAATTTTGTTGTTGCCATTCCATACGGCGGAACAGATATCGGCTTAGTGTTAGGACATAGATCAATTCAAAGACTATCTGTCTATCGGGAGGAATTTGTCACACCCCAATCGGAGGGTTACGACTGGCACCCGGACCTAACATGCCTAGCACCAACATGACATACATCCGTAACCATAACAACAGACGTGAGTGGGCCAGAAGGGATGTCATATAACAACCTACTAACTCATGAAAGATAGATGAAAAATGATCAAGCGAAAAAGGACATACACCTATGTAACCGAACATAATGGTACAGGTTGACAAGGCCAATGTGGACATTCGTATAAACATAGGCCTAGCAGAAAATACAAATATCTATACATATGACCTCTGTCTACAAGCTTCTAAAGAGTGCATAAACCTTATAAGGTAGGGAAAAGGCCCCGCCATATCCATAACATGTGTACATAAGCATACTGACCCAAAAGGATAACTCCAAAGCACATGGAGTGCCATGACACCTTTCGTTGAGCTGGTAACCTATTGGGAGGACCGTCAAACTGACTATCAGGACCTTAAGGCATGAAACACAACTTCCCTAGGAAAAGGAACATCAGTACGGATAAAGTACCGAGTATATAAGGCAGATAACAACATAAGAAAAGACATCAATGTAATAGAGGACTAAGAAACTCAACATTAGCTTCCGCATCGCCCACGATATGATACGTATAATACAAAAGATATACGCGCATATAGCGCCATCATCATATAATATATATACGCCCATATAGCGCCATCAATCCTCTGTGGGCATCATCATCATCATAATATCCACCTGATCAGGGGTGCACCTATAGCGCCGTCGTACCAAATATACGCGTATATAACTCCATCAAGCCACTGTGGGCATCAATATCATAATCTATATATATATATGTATGCATGTATATATATATATATATATATATATATATATATATATATATATATATATATATATATATATATATATATATATATATATATATATATATATGTATATATGTATATATGTATATATATATATATATATATATGTATGTATGTATTATCTATATATCTATATATATATATACACATATGTATGTACGTGTGTATATATGTATATATGTATGTATATATTAATGTGAAAGAGCGATAAAGGAACATCATGAACTTATCGGTGTGACGTAAGCTCGTTACATCTCTGATTATCATTATGGAACTAACATCGTCAATATATATTTCAATAAGAGTCAAAGATCAATGCCATGAATCCAAAATACATCATTAAAGATAATGATAATAATCTTTGTACATTTACTAAGAGTAGAGTCGTTTATAAATATCTCATTCGTTTACGTTTCGTCCATTAGAATCATGCTAAAATAATGAAAGAAGGTGCCTTAACATACCTTTGTCCTTTACTTAACGATTGTACGTATATCTTCCTGAAGCCTTCAATCTACATTATGACAGTAAAACTTATAGTTAATGTCATAAAGGGACTTACAAACATACTTCTTAGCTAGTAGGTCATTTATAGAAAATCGGATAGCATTTCCCCTATAACTGTCACCTCTTCCGACACCAAAAACCAATAACAACCAGAAAATACCAATACGACAGGGTTTAGCTATATTCATCAACAATCAGCATATAATATCATACACAATACTTGTATTCAACACGATGAGCGGCAAGCTCGGGTTGGAACCCATTCGAACCCTCATACCCCTCTTTTGTCTTAACTTCAATATGATAACATTAACTAACATGACAATCAAGAAATTCATGAGGTTTTTCCAGCTTT
The DNA here is from genome assembly GCF_029784015.1 of Lycium ferocissimum. Classification (NCBI taxonomy): domain Eukaryota; kingdom Viridiplantae; phylum Streptophyta; class Magnoliopsida; order Solanales; family Solanaceae; genus Lycium; species Lycium ferocissimum. The sequence goes on from NC_081342.1 coordinate 23,018,980, forward strand.
ATCCATCCTTGATAACAACATTAGCAATCCAACAAGGTTTAACAACAATTTAGACTACTTCTAGGCGTTATATAATCATGCCTTCTTCTAACTTATAACATATTCTTCATAATCAATCCATAGACAAGCATAATAACAACAATCACAACATAATCAAGTCGTTCCCCATTTTTTCCAGTCATAACAAGTTATATACATAGCTTCATAATAGTCCAACAATAGGATAACAACATCTCATGTCATCTCAAGTAGTAGCTTGCAATTCTTCACTCAAATAACTCAACCAATACGTGAATTAAGTTTAAGCACAAGCAACAAGATGTTCTACTTACCTCATATAGAAATTACAACTTGAAAACCAAAATTGGTTCAGCTCACCATCATCCTTATTCACATCACAACATGATAGAGGTGTTATTCTTCACCTTTGGCTAACTTTGATGTTGAGATAAGCCAAATACACCTTGAAACCTTAAGAATCTGTTAAAAGGGTTTTTGAGAGGTGTGAAGAGTGATCTTAGTCGAAAATGAGTGAAAATGAGGCCTTGAAGCACTTTAAAGAAATTAAAAGTCAGCCACCACCTTGGGTTTCACAGTGGCTTTTACGCCCCGTAGAACCATTCTACGGTGGCTCTACCACTGTGTAATGTTTCACGGGCCGTCAAAGGCCACCAAGAAATAGGCTACCAAAAATTGAGTTTCTGCCTACCTTTTACGGTAGAGCTTCAACCATTTAACGGGCCATGAAATATTATACGGTCCGTCAAACTAACCATCAAAACTGACTTTCCGACTAACTTGCTTCCTTCGATTCGTTTTACCCCGAAACCTTATGATACACAATTAACACCTGATTAGCACCTTCCTTAACCTTATGGGTGTTCTATGGCCTCTCCACACTTACGTTGGCTTACTTAGGATGCAACGACGCGAAAAATTACGAGGTGTAACATCCCCCGCCCCTTTAGGAACATTCGTCCTTGAATGCTAGGGCGTATAGTGGCATAACCATACTCAGCAAATCTTGGGAGAATTTTGACAGGGTCTCCTCTATAATTATGACAATCCAAAACCTGCAGACAATAAAAAAAGTTCCGATCTTGCCTTACAAGGCTATATAACATAACATATAAAGTCATTTCATCTCATATAACAAAGAGCATAATTAAGTACGTTGTTAAGAAACTTACCTCGAGTGAAGATGCTATTCTGAATACTTGGGCCTTGCTTCTTCTTTTACCTCGTATCTAATCTTTCTGACACTCTTGATACCGCAGAACTTTTCGTTAGCATTATGGACTTGTTTATTGTTACTGGAATTTTTTTTCTAAACGATCAACCTTCTGTTGCTTGTATACTATCCAGTATATTTCTCCAACATCAAAATCATTATGACAGGGTGAACGAGTCCTATCCCCAAGGTAACCTCCATCTAATCTTTCCCTCAGGTAGTTTGGATGTAGCTTTAAATATATGTCTTGATCAACTTATCTTACTATACCATCAGGCTCTTTATGCATCATTATGACCGCTATTGACCTTTTAAAATAGAGATCATTGGCCTTATTATTAACTCAAAATGTCTCAAGTGTTGTCTTCTGCTAACTTTTCCATAATCCTTGATTCGTAGCTATCTTGCGGTGAATCTGCATTCCCTTCCACACCATTTCCCCATAAGAAGTTGTCCCATGACCCTCATGATTCTCTTAGATGCAGATATTACGGTAGCTATTGCCTTACGCTAATTCATTGGAGGGTAGATAACTTTCCTATTCCTCTGTATAGCTTAAGACCTTTTTTCGCAATACACTTTCGCTTAGATATTCAAGTTTTCTTAAGAGGGTTTGTAGAAATTCTCTATAATAGGGTACATTTAATAAATGAAATCACGATAGAGACGTTGTACGTCCAAACTACTTGTCTGATGAAAATAGGCTGGTTCTTATTGAGCTTCATTAGGTTAATTTGTATAAATATTCCAAAATATTGTAGTATAGATTTGAAGTTGTTGGAATTTTTCCTTGTGTTAGATGATTCTAGAAAATGAAAATATAAGTTTTGGTAATACAGCCAAAATAAAATACATTATAAAAATCTTAAATGAATTCAAGATAATCGCAAAATGAGTTTGAAGCAGAGTGGGGCTAGAGTGCCGGTGATGGTTTCGATCGAATCTGGTACCATTGGTTCACAAACTTTGTATTTGTCTGCAGATTATTAGTACCAAATAACTTAAAAAATTAAAATTCAAAGACCCATAAACTCCAAATCATGGCGCTGTATCTGAATTGAAGTATATAATTTCACTAACAATTAACAATGAAAGTTAAAACAAGTAATTGCATGGTTTTCCCTTTAAATAGACTGATCTTTAATTTTTGCTCTTCAAATGGGCTGATCTTTAATTTTTGCCCTTCAAAATAGAACTTATGCCTATAGGAGCATAAATTCTTTAAGGGCGCTCACATAACTTATAGCTATGACATAAGTTCAATTTTGCAGGGCAAAAATTAAAGATCAGCCCATTTGAAGAGCAAAAATTAAAGACCAGTCCATTTAAAGGGCAAACCCGTGCAAATGACCCAAGTTAAAATGTTAAAAGTAAGCCCGGGCCTCATAAAACTAATACATATATAAACATAACTGGACATAATAGTACGGGTCAACAAGGCCCTCATGAACATCTACACAACACAAAATAGGCCGACAAGGCCATACAACAGCTAACTACATCATAACTGTGTACAAGCCTCTACTAGAATTTATGATATCACAAGGTCGGGATGTGGCCCCGCCATACTCATATATACATCAAAAATATCATACCAAGCCTAGACAACAACTCTGAGACAAATGGAGTGCTCCAATATCAACGCTGAGTGGGCAGCTTACTGATGCTGACCATCACCCTGTCTATCAAAACCTGGGCGCATAAAACGCAGCGTCCCCAAGCAAAGGGACGTCAGTACGAATAAAGTACAAAGTATGCAAGGCAAGAAAGTAACATAAGAAAGACATGAATATAACATGAGATAAAGAGAATCAACCTGTACATCTGAAATGCCCCGAAGGGCTATGATATACATGAGTACTATATATATGCGTATATAACGCCGTTCATACATATATAATGCGTATATAACGCCATTGAGCCTCTGTGAGCATTATCATCATGGCAAACTGATCAGTGGTGCGTGTATAACGTAATATATATATATATATATATATATATAGAGAGAGAGAGAGAGAGAGAGAGAGAGAATGGCATCGCTCGCGAGCATCATTATCAAAGTATCATATGAATAAATACCTAAGTATGGTAGAAATACATTTTGAGTTTGTCGGAGTGACGTAAGGTCATTGAACCTCCGAACAATGTTATGAGACTAACATCATTAACATTATAAGGCTCTATAGAACACACGAATCATATGAACAGACTTGTTGAGAATAATACTATTGGAATATGAATCAACATGAACATCTCTAGCTACTAAAAGCGGATTCGTTATGGCATAGCATTTCAGTTACGTTTCGTTTCATAAGGATCATGCCAAAAGAAGAAAAGTTAGCCTTAACATACCTCTATCTCTTCAAAGCTATAATACTCCCAATGCATCACACAATACAGCTTAATCTACACAAGTACAATATGACCTACGGTTATTATTGCTCGGAAACTTAGTCGACTCTTCACATTAGCAACTTGTCTATACAAAGTTGGGCAGCATCTCCCCTATAATCTTAACTTCCTCTAATTCCATATACCAAAAAAAAAAAACAACCAGAGCAATCTAGCAAGTATAAACAACAATGACAAGACACTACATGACAACAATTCACAAACATTTCACAACGAGCGACAAGCTCGAATTGGAACCCATATAACACATTCCACCCCTCATGGACTTCTTACTTTAACTTAATATTACTTAAAACATTATAATAAATTCATATCAAATATTCCAGCCTTATACCATCCAAAAATAACAAGCAAACAATCCAAAACTCAATAATCTTCAAATAGCATCCCTACTTTCTAGTTCATGTTTATTTCAACCATTTGCATCATTCAACATCAAAATCATCATAAGAAAAAGCAAAAACATATTATAATTACCTTATAAAGTTTCCACGACTCAATACCCAAGCTTCTTCTAGCTCACAGTCATCCTTAACCCCATACAACACCACCCAAGTACTAATCTCCCTCTTAGGCTAATCTTGGTGTGGGATTAGGATGAAATTATATAGTTTTGCTGTAAGACCTACACAAATCAGTAGATAGGGTTCTTAGGAGCTTGTGGATGATGTTTGGGTGAGAAATAATGAAAAATGACCCTAAAAACGAATTTAAAACAACCAAAGTTCGGCCACCGCCTAGGTTGTACGCCCAACTTATACGGGTCGTATATGGCACCGTACTTCTCAGATTTGTGAACTGTCAGTTGCATTGGAAAGATGACTCTTGAACTTCAATTTAGATAAGTTATGCATTTCATAATTCCTTATACACTAGATGATATACCTCCTGAAAGTTGGGCCAAAATCCTATCTAGAATTCTGCCTAATTTTCCCCTAGTTTTGACGAACTTAATTTCTTCGACTCACTTGATCCCGAAACCTACACTTGTTAAAAGTATTTCTTAACCTTATAGGGGTTTCATGGCCTCTCTGAGCTTATGTTTGTTTACCTACGACACAATCGACGCGAAAATTTGCAAGATGTAACATTTGGATTCTTAAAACATAAACTGGTTTGTTAAATTACTGCTTTAAACACAGAAAGATAACAAGCTTAAGAATTTAATTTTTGTTGTTTTAATCTTTTGTGTTCAGATTTGTAAAGGAGATAAAAAAAAAGTACTCTTTTCAGAGATTAAAAAAATACTCTTTTCGGAAGATAAAAAGGTACTCTTTTCAGAAGATAAAAAAGTATTCTTTTCAGAAATAAAAAGTACTCTTTTTGAAGACTAAAATTTTTTTAGTTTTCTACTCTTCTGTTTGGAGATTAAAATCTACGTGATTTTTTACTCCAAGTTACTAGTTGTTTAAAGACCATAAAACTTTAAAGATTTAGTAACGTTTGCTGGTTTGAAGATATAAAATCCTTGCTGGATCTTTATTCGGTTTGAAGAGATAAAAACTTCACCGATTTATTAAATTTGTTTGTGTCAGAATTCGACTTGAAGATATAAAGCTTCGTAGTTTATATTCTTTGGTTAAGAGAAGGGACAGATTATAACCGTAAGGATGTCCATTCTATGGTACGAATGGCTGATAGAGATGAAACTTACAGGAAAATCTCATTTAGAGTTTTCAAACTTCAATGGACAGGTCTTTTCTTCAACTCTGGAAAGAAAAGAAACTCATTGATACGTTCTCTGGACAATGAAATAAGGGTATTTCTGTTATTTGTTTTGAAAACTCAGGATGAGACGTTCTAGTAGATAATAGAAATGCAAAATACTACAAAAACAATTCTTGAAGACGGTCCTATTCGTGTTGGCATATCCCTGCCACTTTGGATCAAAATTGCTGCAAAAAGCAAAAGGACATTGATATGCTCAAATTACACCTTTTATTAGTATAAAGTGGATGATGTCAAACATAGTAACTCAACAAGGTTGGGGTCGAATCCCACAAGGAATATGGTGTGAAAAGGTTACTAAAATCGTAGAATGCTTAATTTAGGTCTAATGTTTTAATCCGATGATTTTGGTAAAAGTTGGTTGTTTATGACTAATGGCTAACTAATTACTTCGGATTATAATTTATGGTAAAAGAAACCAAGGTTGTGTCCCCTTTAGATAAAGTGTATAACTATGGGTATTGATCTTGCTATACTTCTAATGGATCGTTATATGAATGCACTTAACCTCTATATTGTTACACCTCGAAAATTCCGTTAACGTACAGTGAATAGGCTGACGAAGGATAAGATGTATATGATGTTTGGGCAAGTAAGAATTAGTCTTTAATGGTCCTAATTAAGATTTCAAAGACATTTGAAGTAGGAGACGAAAGTTGGTAAGGAAAGTGAGGTATATGTCATGTGTCGAGCAAGATTTACGAGTATCGAATTGATGATGACTTAATGAAGTTTTGGAGAAGAGTTGTAATGCCCCTTGTATTGTTAATGAAGTGTTAAATAAGTGTTAAGAAGGTTCCATAAGGATTTAAGAACAAACAAATAAAGGAATTGAGTTTATGGGAACTTTGGTAAAACTTGGCAAAATTTTCGGACAAAATTTTGGTCCACATTGGTGGGGGCATATCTCCTATAATATGAGGAGTTTCTGTGTGTTTCTTTTTTTCAAATTGAAGTTCATCGAGTCTAGTTTCCAACTCAATAAACCGCTCATCAATGTGAGGTCTGAGTAAAACGTTATGGCCATTCTACGACAGACTGTCTGAGCAGAGAAATCCTACGGACCATTTGACGCCCCGTAGGACTTTTGACGGTCCGTAGGAAATCCTACGGTCCGTAAAATGGACCCAGCCCAGCGTCAAATGGTCACAGTGACCCATTTTTGGCTGGGCAGTTCTACGGACAATTTTGACGGTCCGTAGGAATTTATACGGCCCGTCAAAATGGGCGTAAAATTACCCGACGGGATCGTATTTCAAGTTATTAAAAGGAGACCCACATTCATTTAATTCATTTCATTTTTCATTCCACACAAAGTCAAGAACTCTCTAGAATATTCTCCACTCTTCACATAAGAAATCAAAGGAAATCAAAGATCAATACCAAGAAATCAAGTGAATCAAGTGTAAGAAATTCATCAAAGTTCATCCAAGTCAAGAAATCCCAAGAAAAATGAACTAGGGTTTTTGTGTAAGGAGAGTATTACCACTCAAGGTTTATTCCTACACCATCTAAGGTAAGTTTCATGACCTTTACGTGCTATTTGAAGTATTTATACATTGAAACACATGGATTGTGGAAGAGTGCAATAAATGGGTCATCAAATGGATGAATAGTGTCATTATTGAATAGTAGTGGAATTAAATCATGGAAATGAGTATGTTGATGATATAAATGCGTTATAAATGACTTATAGAACATGAAATAAGCATTGGATACGAAAGAATGTGAAAGTAAATTTTAGTCATGAATATGGAGAGTTGAAGTAGAATTGTGAAACGCGAATTATGTAAATGAATGACGATTGTTGTTGGTGATGTTGTGATGATTGTTATGAATGTTGGGAGTTGATATGAACTATGGCGGAAAGTTATATAAACAAAGGAAATGTTGTCCAAATTTCTATAGCTTTAGTAAATATGTTTTCACGATTATATAGCTAATGTCGATACGAATTCCATTGAAGGTAAACGAGTGCATTAAAGGAGAACGAGCAAGCGATAGAATAGCTAAGCGACAAAGGTATGTGAGGCTAGCCCTTTCCTTCTAAGGCATGAAATTCCTCTTTTACTATGAATGTTCCATCTCCAAGAAAGTTAAGAGTCCTCACTCATGAATAGCTATACGAGGTAAGAGAAATCGATGAATACGATAATGATGATAGTAAGCTAAAGTTAGAAATGCTATATTCTTTGATATGATGCTCCTAAGAGGCTAATGATGTAATATATGAATCTAAGGATGATGATCATTATGTACACTCACCTTATGCTTGTTCCTTCAAGGTGAGGCAGGATACTTGTGAACACCCATAATGACATCGGGGGCCCACGACCTTACGTCACCCCGATAAAGTATGATGTCTAAGAGTCTCTATGCATGTATTGTGATAAGTAAATGATGACAAGCATACTATGATGAGTTATGATAAGCATATTTTGATAAGCATGATGTAATGAGTATATGATGATATCACACCGCGCCTATATGGCCGGGATACCGCGGGCGGGCGGCTATACACACCATGGCCAAATGGTACGTGGGCGGGGACACCACTAGTGGGCGGCATGAGATAATATCCCGGACGCGGGATGCTGGACGCAGCAATGATGATCTTAATGCTATTGATTATTACACCGTACTTATATGGTCGGGCAGCTTATACATTTATGCATATATGAGATGATGATGAGTATGAAAGTAAGCCAGTATGTATGATGTACTTTATGATTCAGTCAGTTACAGATTGCTCCTTATTGATGCCTCCTTATTTCATTGATGATTCATTATTGTGTATGCCTTACATACTCAGTACAATATTCGTACTGACGTCCTTTCTTCGGACGCTGTGTTCATGCCCACAGGTAGACAGGGAGGTGACCCAGACTCATAGGAGCTAGCGGCTGATTTGAGAGCACTCCATATTCCGGAGGTGCCACAGATTATTCTTTTGGTACATATTTGTATATTCATATTTTGGACATGACGGGGTCCTGTCCCGTCCATATGTCTAGTATTCTAGTAGAGGCTCGTAGATACGCAGTGTGGATAGTATGGTCCCATGGCTTTATGTATATGCATGTATATATTATTTTGATAGCCGAAGGGCTTATGTTTATAAAAGCAAATGTATTCCAGAAAATGCCAGTCTTATATGATAATGAGCATATAGTATGAATGATATCGATGAGCGAAAGTGAGCGGTGTTCGGTGGTTAGCCCGGATACCGTCGCGGCCCGTAGTTCGGGTCGTGACGAAGTGGTATCGAGCGAGTTCGGTCCTAGGAAGTATCTACGAGCCGTGTCTAGTAGAGTCTTGTTTATGGTGTGTTGCGCGCCACGCTAATAAACAGGAGGCTACAGGGCATTTAGGAGAAATGACCATCTTTCTTCATATTAAATCGTGCGATAGAGCCGAGTATAAGATTTAAATCCTCCCTAATGAGTATGTTGTGATTTCAGAAATGCCGCCAAAAGGAAAAGCTAAAGCTGCCCCGAAGGGCAAAGTTACTATGAAAAGGCGGGCAGAAAGAGAGCCGCCCATGAATGCAAATGAGGATGAATCACATCATGAGGCTTTATCTAGTGCCTCCACTACTCCGCCTATTACAGAAGAGCAAGAAGGGGCTTCTATTCCAGTTCCCCCACCGGTTACTTCGGGTCAACAAGTGACCGAAGCTATTAATTTATTGACACAGTTGGTTGCCGCTCAGGCACAACGACAGAATGTGGGGCCAAGTGATCGTTCGGCTAGTACTAGAGCCCGCGATTTCATGAGTCTAAATCCACCGGAATTCTTTGGGTCAAAGCCGGATGAAGACCCACAAGGCTTTATTGATGAGATGCTACGAACATTGCGGATTATTCATGCTTCTGAGACCGAGTCAGTGGAGTTGGCATCATATAGACTCCGAGATATGGCAGTTTTATGGTACAATAATTGGATAGCATCGAGGCAAGAAAATGCGCCTCCTCCCATGTGGCAAGAATTTGTTGATGCTTTCATTCGTCACTATTTGCCACCCGAGGTCCGCCGAGCTAGAGCGGATAGATTCTTAAACTTGAAGCAAGGCAATGTGAGTGCCCGAGAGTATAGCCTTCAATTTAATTCCTTGGCTAGATATGCCCCGACGATGGTGGCCGATATGGGCGACAGAGTGTATAGATATGTGAGTGGCCTAGGGCCACATTTGTTCAAAGACTGCTTAACAGCTTCATTTCAAGACGGGATGGACATCTCCCGCATTCAAGCCCATGCCCAAAATCTCGAAGGGCAACAACCTCCACAAAGAGGTGAACGTGATGTTGATAGGGGGCCAAGCAAAAGAGCTAGATCTATGGGCACAGGCCGTGATTATAGAGGGGGATCAAGTCAGACATTTTCTAGGCACTCAGGTCAGTCAGCGACTAGTGCACCTCCTCAGTTTGCAGACAGAAGATTTGATCGCTCTTTCCGGTCAGGACAGGGCCAGAGTTCAAGGGCCCCAGGTTCACAGTTCGGGGGTGAGTATAGTCAGAGGAGACCTCCAGTACCGCGATGCGATCGGTGGGGTAGATTGCATTACGGGCGGTGCGTCGGGGTTCGGATGCTTGTTATACTTGTGGCCGGTAGGGCACACGATGAGAGATTGCCCATCGATGAGCGGCGAGCTGGGACCCGAGCCACGGGATCGGTGCGGATCTTCTTCGCACGTCCCTACGGGCGTACCCTCGGACTCCAACAGGCCGAGGCAGAGGCCGAGGGGGAGTATCTACTTCAGGTGCTACTCAGCACCGCCTATATGCATTAGCCGGACGGCAAGATCTTGAGTCCTCCCCAGATGTGGTTACAGGTACATTGACTGTGTTTTCTTATGATGTGTATGCATTGATAGATCCGGGATCTACGTTGTCGTATATTACTCCCCATGTTGCAAATCGTATTGGGGTGAAACCCGAGCCGATCAAACCTTTTGAGGTATCCACTCTGGTTGGTGATCCCGTGATAGCTAAGCAAGTGTATAAAGACTGTATAATTGTGATATGTAATCGTCAGACCAAAGCTGATCTAGTTGAGCTAGAAATGCTAGATTTCGATGTTATAATGGGTATGGATTGGTTAGCCCCCTGTTATGCCAATGTTGACTGCCGAATGAAATTGGTTCGTTTTCAATTCCCGGGAGAGCCCGTGCCTGAATGGAAAGGTAATACAGCTACTCCGAGAGGTAGGTTTATTTCCTACCTTAAGGCAAGAAAAATGATAGCTAAGGGCTATATTTACCATCTAGTCCGAGTTCATGATACGGAAGCAGAGTCTCCAACTTTCCAGTTAGTTTCGGTAGTAAATGAGTTTCCGGATGTATTCCCAGATGAACTTCCAGGTCTTCCTCCAGAGAGAGAGATTGACTTCGCCATTGATGTGTTGCCGGACACTAAACCTATTTCTATTCCTCCCTATCGGATGGCTCCAGCAGAGTTAAAAGAGCTAAAGGCCCAATTGAAAGATTTGCTTGAGAAGGGATTCATCAGACCCAGTTCATCCCCATGGGGAGCGCCAGTCTTATTTGTGAAAAAGAAAGATGGCTCCCTGCGAATGTGTATTGATTATAGACAACTGAATAAAGTGACGATAAAGAATAAGTATCCTCTTCCGAGGATTGATGATTTATTCGATCAGCTACAGGGTGCCAAGTGGTTTTCCAAGATAGATTTGAGGTCAGGTTATCATCAAGTAAAAGTCGAGAGAGAAGATATTCCCAAGACTTCCGACTTTTAGAACAAGATATGGCCATTATGAATTCCTAGTGATGTCATTCGGGCTGACTAATGCTCCAGCAGTGTTTATGAACTTAATGAATAATGTATTCAGGCCTCTCTTAGATATATTCGTGATAGTGTTCATTGATGATATTTTAGTGTATTCTCGCACAGAATCAGAACAGGCAGATCATTTGCGAATTGTTCTTGGAATTCTCCGAACTCGGGAGTTGTATGCTAAATTTTCAAAGTGCGAGTTTTGGCTAAATTCTGCGACATTTCTGGGCCATGTGATTTCAGATGATGGCATTCGAGTTGACACTCGAAAAATTGAAGTCAAAGACTTGGCCAAGGCCTACGACGCCTACAGAAGTTCGTAGTTTTCTGGGATTGGCAAGCTATTATAGAAGATTTGTAGAGGGCTTTTCATCTATTTCAGCCCCATTGACAAAGTTAACCTGGAAGTCAGCAAAATTTCAGTGGAATGACACTTGTGAGCGTAGCTTCCAAGAGTTGAAAGATAGATTGACCTCAGCTCCAGTTTTAACACTTCCAGAAGGGCCGGATGGCTATGCCATATATTGTGATGCTTCCGGAGTTGGGTTAGGATGTGTATTAATGCAGCATGGGAAAGTCATTGCTTATGCCTCGAGACAGCTGCGGAAACATGAGAAGAATTACCCAACTCATGATTTAGAATTGGCTGCAGTTATCCATGTACTAAAGATGTGGAGACACTACTTGTATGGCGTGAATGTAGATATCTATACAGAACATCAAAAGCTAGGAGGATTATTGCAAGCAATGGAAATTCCTACGTGGAAATGGGAAGTGATCAATATGGATTTTATTGTAGGATTGCCCCGCTCTCGAGGCAAGTATGATTCCATATGGGTGATTGTGGATAGATTGACAAAAGCGACCCGTTTTCTCCCGATCGAACTACGTATTCGGTGAAGATTATGCAAGGTTATAGTTTAAGGAGATTGTAAGGCTTCACGGTATTCCAATATCTATCATCACGGACGAGAGGAGCACGACACCGCCAAATTCTGGAAATCCTTTCAAGAGGGTCTAGGTACTCAAGTAAGGCTTAGTACAGCATTTCACCCGCAGACTGACGGACAAGCTGAGCGTACTATTCAGACTTTGGAAGATATGCTAAGGGAATGTGTTTAGATTTTGGTGGTAGTTGGGATGACCATTTACCCCTAATCGAATTTGCCTACAACAATAACTACCATTCTAGTATCCAAATGGCTCCGTACGAAGCTTTGTATGGAAGGAAATGTAGATCTCCGATTGGATGGTTTGATGTCGGAGAAGTGCAATTGATAGGCCCCGAGTTGATTCAGCAAGCCGTAGAAAAAGTCAAGGTGATACGAGATCGATTATTGACAGCCCAAAGTCACCAAAAGTCTTATGCGGATAACCGCCAACGAGATTTAGAATTTCAAGTCAACGATTGGGTATTTCTGAAAGTATCGCCAATGAAAGGGGTAAAGAGATTTGGTAAGAAAGGGAAGTTAAGTCCTCGCTATATTGGACCTTACAGAATCATTCGCAAGGTGGGTCAAGTAGCGTATGAATTAGACTTGCCTTCAGAGCTGGAATTAGTTCACCCAGTATTTCATGTTTCAATGCTCCGCAAATGTGTGGGAGACCCCACAAAGATCGTGCCAATAGATGATGTTCAGATCACAGAAAAGCTAGCTTATGAAGAAGTGCCTATTGCTATACTAGACAGGCAAGTACGAAGACTTCGGAATAAGGAAATAGCTTCAGTCAAAGTCCTATGGCGAAATAATAACCGGGAAGAGATGACTTGGGAAGCGGAAGAGAAGATGAAGTCTACATATCCACACTTATTTCAGCCCCCGGAAGAGACCTATGATGAGACATCGAGGTTTTAAGGTATGTATGCTTTTCTTTTATGCATATGGGTCGTGTGTGGCCAATTCATATTGCTATTGTGTTGTGGCCCTGTGAGGCAATGTTATTATGGGTTGTTGTGACAGGGTGGTAGTGCCATATTATAGGGGAAACTCTGGCGAAATTTTTCTAGAATTCCCGATGACTTAACATTCGAGGACGAATGTTCCAAAAGGGGGGAAGAATGTTACACCTCGAAAATTCCGTTAACGTACAGTGAATAGGCTGACGAAGGATAAGATGTATATGATGTTTGGGCAAGTAAGAATTAGTCTTTAATGGTCCTAATTAAGATTTCAAAGACATTTGAAGTAGGAGACGAAAGTTGGTAAGGAAAGTGAGGTATATGTCATGTGTCGAGCAAGATTTACGAGTATCGAATTGATGATGACTTAATGAAGTTTTGGAGAAGAGTTGTAATGCCCCTTGTATTGTTAATGAAGTGTTAAATAAGTGTTAAGAAGGTTCCATAAGGATTTAAGAACAAACAAATAAAGGAATTGAGTTTATGGGAACTTTGGTAAAACTTGGCAAAATTTTCGGACAAAATTTTGGTCCACATTGGTGGGGGCATATCTCCTATAATATGAGGAGTTTCTGTGTGTTTCTTTTTTTCAAATTGAAGTTCATCGAGTCTAGTTTCCAACTCAATAAACCGCTCATCAATGTGAGGTCTGAGTAAAACGTTATGGCCATTCTACGACAGACTGTCCGAGCAGAGAAATCCTACGGACCATTTGACGCCCCGTAGGACTTTTGACGGTCCGTAGGAAATCCTACGGTCCGTAAAATGGACCCAGCCCAGCGTCAAATGGTCACAGTGACCCATTTTTGGCTGGGCAGTTCTACGGACAATTTTGACGGTCCGTAGGAATTTATACGGCCCGTCAAAATGGGCGTAAAATTACCCGACGGGATCAGATTTCAAGTTATTAAAAGGAGACCCACATTCATTTAATTCATTTCATTTTTCATTCCACACAAAGTCAAGAACTCTCTAGAATATTCTCCACTCTTCACATAAGAAATCAAAGGAAATCAAAGATCAATACCAAGAAATCAAGTGAATCAAGTGTAAGAAATTCATCAAAGTTCATCCAAGTCAAGAAATCCCAAGAAAAATGAACTAGGGTTTTTGTGTAAGGAGAGTATTACCACTCAAGGTTTATTCCTACACCATCTAAGGTAAGTTTCATGACCTTTACGTGCTATTTGAAGTATTTATACATTGAAACACATGGATTGTGGAAGAGTGCAATAAATGGGTCATCAAATGGATGAATAGTGTCATTATTGAATAGTAGTGGAATTAAATCATGGAAATGAGTATGTTGATGATATAAATGCGTTATAAATGACTTATAGAACATGAAATAAGCATTGGATACGAAAGAATGTGAAAGTAAATTTTAGTCATGAATATGGAGAGTTGAAGTAGAATTGTGAAACGCGAATTATGTAAATGAATGACGATTGTTGTTGGTGATGTTGTGATGATTGTTATGAATGTTGGGAGTTGATATGAACTATGGCGGAAAGTTATATAAACAAAGGAAATGTTGTCCAAATTTCTATAGCTTTAGTAAATATGTTTTCACGATTATATAGCTAATGTCGATACGAATTCCATTGAAGGTAAACGAGTGCATTAAAGGAGAACGAGCAAGCGATAGAATAGCTAAGCGACAAAGGTATGTGAGGCTAGCCCTTTCCTTCTAAGGCATGAAATTCCTCTTTTACTATGAATGTTCCATCTCCAAGAAAGTTAAGAGTCCTCACTCATGAATAGCTATACGAGGTAAGAGAAATCAGATGAATACGATAATGATGATAGTAAGCTAAAGTTAGAAATGCTATATTCTTTGATATGATGCTCCTAAGAGGCTAATGATGTAATATATGAATCTAAGGATGATGATCATTATGTACACTCACCTTATGCTTGTTCCTTCAAGGTGAGGCGATACTTGTGAACACCCATAATGACATCGGGGCCCACGACCTTACGTCACCCCGATAAAGTATGATGTCTAAGAGTCTCTATGCATGTATTGTGATAAGTAAACGATGACAAGCATACTATGATGAGTTATGATAAGCATATTTTGATAAGCATGATGTAATGAGTATATGATGATATCACACTACCGCCAAGGCGGGCAGCTATACACACCATGGCCAAATGGCATGGGCAGACACCACTAGTGGGCAGCATGAGATAATATCCTGGACGCAGGATGCCTGGACGCAGGCTAATGATGATGCTAATGCTATTGATTATTACACCGTACCTATATGGTCGGGCAGCTTATACATTTATGCATATATGAGATGATGATGAGTATGAAAGTAAGCCAGTATGTATGATGTACTTTATGATTCGATCGATTCTGATTGCTCCTTATTGATGCCTCCTTATTTCATTGATGATTCATTATTGTGTATGCCTTACATACTCGCACAATATTCGTACTGACGTCCTTTCTTCGGACGCTGTGTTCATGCCCACAGGTAGACAGGGAGGTGACCCAGACTCATAGGAGCTAGCGGCTGAGTTGAGAGCACTCCATATTCCGGAGGTGCCACAGATTATTCTTTTGGTACATATTTGTATATTCATATTTTGGACATGACGGGGTCCTGTCCCGTCCATATGTCTAGTATTCTAGTAGAGGCTCGTAGATACGCAGTGTGGATAGTATGGTCCCATGGCTTTATGTATATGCATGTATATATTATTTTGATAGCCGAAGGGCTTATGTTTATAAAAGCAAATGTATTCCAGAAAATGCCAGTCTTATATGATAATGAGCATATAGTATGAATGATAGCAGATGAGCAGTAAAGTGAGCGGTGTTCGGTGGTTAGCCCCGGATACCCGTCGCGGCCCGTAGTTCGGGTCGTGACATATATGAATCTCTACTATTTCCCAATAAATAAAGATTATCTCTTTCTATGATTTACTCAAATATAAGAAAGTGAATATTGAAGAATGGTTAATTATGCCAAGCAAATTCTTCTTATTCCTAAGTGAATTTGTTAACAAAGTTTAAAGCTTTGAGTTCTTGTTATTTATTCTTACCAAACCCTAATTATTTTCCCAAACAAATCAAGGTTTATGGCTTTAATCAATGTTTGCAACCATTAATTATGAATGAAGAATGAAGAATAAATAAACCTTAACAATCCATTATGTGTATATCAATCACAAAACACCCATCTTTGGGTTCACAACCTTAGTAAGGGTGTTTAGCTACTCATGGCAAAGAACAAGAAACAAGAAATTAAAGAATTCATAGTTGCTTACTTTTGATGAAAAGAGGAATTCATGATACTTGAATTGATGTTTTCAATCTCCAAAATCAAGAGAGTATTTAATGTTCTCAGCCAAAAGTCAACATATAATAATTGATGAGAAATAAAACCCTACATTGGGCTATTTATAGGTTTTGAAAACATAAAAGTTATAGAATTACACGTTGGTCCCTGATGATATAAAATACGGTCCGTATTTTACATTACGGGCCGTAAACTCGGTTTACGCCTTGGTCTTCCTTCAAAATCTGGGCAACTACAACATCATAGATTACAGACCGTATTTTGATTTACGGTCCGTATTCTGATTGGTCGTATTTCAACTTGTAAAATCTCAACTTTCTGCCAAGTGTCTTAATGTTAAATACGCTTTGAAATACGGACCATAAAGTGGAATACAGTCCGTAAAAGTTGTTCGTATTTTAACATCTTCTCAGCATGACTTTCTATTTCAGCTTAACTTTAATTACGCCCAAGGAATACAACCCGTATTTGAGAATATGGCCAATATTTTGTTATCAAGGCCAGATTCTGCACTTTAACAGTTTTCATCCCAAAATTGCTCCATTACCTGAAAAACACTAAAAACACATTAAATTGCCACTAACTTGCTTAAAAACAAGTAAAACTTCTCGTAAAAAGGCCTTAGATGTGCCATAATTTCCCGGCACATCAGACGTGCCTCATCAAGAAATTAGACGACATTTTTCTTTCGAGCAACACCTTGATTTTGATACGAAAAAAAAGTGGTCAAACTCAAAGCAATTGAAAAGGATAAAGTAGCAAAAATAGGGTTCCATTTTCTTTACTCTGCTCATCTTTTAACTTTCTACCCTTCGTGATTTATGAAATTTAGTTTTATAAATTTTAGGGTAGACAATTATTATTTGATGATATCAAAGCATATTTTATTTGTGTGCCGTAAAATTAGTTAGTTGGTATATAATTTGGTAGCATGCATAAAATATGTGAAAGATTATTTTCAAGATTGTAAGACATGAATTAGACTTATATTATTACTTGAAAATTATTCTTGAAATCATGATAATAATATGTATATATCATTTTTGGATCAAAGAATATGCTAAATTTGGGTCATGTTGGATCTCTACATATGTTGGACTGTGTAAGTGATCTTATTTTATTCCTAATAAAATGACACGCAAATGATTTAGGAAGATGCATGTTTGACATCTTCGTGAATGCTTCCACTAAAATTAAAACTTATATTCCTGTATTATAGCGTTGTCTTTGAAATTCTATATTTGCAAATGGGATATATAATTGTTGAGGAATAGGTTGAATATAATTGGAGAAGAGAAGGAACTCGCATGTTTGGCCCATTCAATTTCATCAACCGAAATTGATAGAAACATTTTATTGGCACTATTCCATTATGTCAACCTCACGATGTATGTCTTTGGGGGATATTGGTATGATAGTTAGTGAAATTGTCACATAACTTATTCCGTCTCGGTGAGGACTGCTTGATCGAACTACTCATTTGATGGTTGATCATATGCCTTTTTTCATTAAAGGTTGTATTCTTTAAATTCTTGAAGGGATGTCACTTGAAATATAACGTTATGATCTTTCATGACCGGATGTCATTTGAAAGGTTGTGACTATTCATGATAAGATGAATTTGTTGAAAGACAACCTCTTTTGAAAAGATAAGACGGTTCATTGAACATATAAATTTATTGGTCTATAAATCGAAGAACCAATTGACGATAATGATAAAAATTGACAATAGCTTTGATTTTCACATTGGTGAATGTGCTATTAGTTGAATATTTGAAGAAGTAGACTTACAAGATGTGGAATGGTTGAAAAATACATATATAGTTATAAGGTTGTGGCCACAACTGATGCCAACCATCCTCAGGTACTATGATATATCCTATTTTCTAAAGCTGGGCTATGCTTTATAATAAACATCCCACAATTCGAGGGGTATGTTGATGCAAATTGAATCACTAGATCAAATGAAATTAAATCCACAAATGGATACAGCTTTCCTATTGATTATAACGACTCGCTTGGCCGTTATAATCTTTTCGGCACTTTTGACCCTTCCCTGAACTTGTTTAGCTCACATTTGACCTGAGGGGACCCGTTGATATGCTTCTCGAGGTATTTAGATTTGATTCGGTGATGTTTTTGTGAAATTTGGGCTTGAAGCGAAAAAGAGTTGACTCAAAGTTGACTTTTGGGTAAACGGACCTTTTCAGAAATTCATCGATTCTGAGAGGTCCAAATGGTCATTTAGAACTTGTGTGCAAATCTGGTTCGGTTCCCAATGCATCGGGTGCATTTTGAGACTTGGGTTGAGAAGTTGGAATTGAGGTATCGGGGGTTGACTTGATCAACTAGACCTCCGTTAGGAATTCTGAGGCCACGATGCATTCGTAGCGTGTTTTGTGTATGTTTGCATATCCAATATGTGAGTAGATGGCCTCGGGAGTTAGTCAGAAATTTGGGTTGAGTTGTGAAAACTTGGAATTTTTCTGGTGTCTGGTGCTTGCTTTGGCGGCAGCGGTACCACTATAGCGGTCATGGTACTGTTACAACGGCGCCGCTGGAGCGGTAAGCTTGTCGCGGAAGCTGGTGTCGGATAGTTAGTTCATTAAATGAAGTGTTAAATGCCCTACTTCCTTCATTTATTGTATTCTGAAATCTGAGCTTTTGGGGAGCAAATCTATGATATTCTTGGGGAAGATTCTTGGTGGTAAGTCCTTCTAATCCCTTTGCTATTCCATTTTCCCTAAGCATCTTAGAATCCCTTTACCTTGATAATTCATTAAGTGATGGAAGATTAAAAATGGGTTTACTGAATATTCTTTCTAGGCTTCTAAATCATGATTTGTTGGTTGAGTTAGCTTCTTTAAGCATTGAATTAATGATTAGAATCCTTGATTTCATAACTTTCTCCTAATTAGTGGCTAATTTATGGAATTGGAAGTTAGGGTTTATACCCAAATTTGGGGGTTTTGCCTAAAATCGGAAATTGAGTGAATTGTTGGTTATTCTAGCTTGCTATTGATAGGAATTGATCACCTAGAGGTTTAATTTCATGTTGGGACCTTTAGATTCCTAATTTCAACCTTCTAATTCATAAACCCTATTCCATAGGTTGGGGATTTGGGTTTTGAATAGAAGTAGGATTTGTTTGGTGTTCTTCTTGATTCTAATTCTATGATTCGAATATGCTAAGACTTTATTGATCTCGAGGCTCAAAGAAAAGGAAAGGCTAAGAAGTGATTGTTGGTGATATTATTGTTTGGCTTTCCAGGTAGGTTACGATTTACCCTATGGTGAGACTTCATTTAGCGAAACATATATTTAGACGATATTATCGGAGAAAGCATGTAAACCATGGGGTATGAAATTGGGTCAAATATTATCTTAGGTTAGGCCCTGTTGTGTGATTGGGGCTAGCCACCCTGTTGTGTTGTGACTTGATTTGTTCTATTGTTGTTGGCTTGATGCCACGTGATGATAGTAGATATTAGAGACTATTGTTATATCTGCAACATGATAATATAATATCTTACTTGCTGACGTTTGATACGAGGATAGTGTTCTATATGGCTTGTGTAACCTTTTCATGATATTGTAGTATCTTACTTGTGGCGTTTGATACGAGGATAGTATTCTATATGGCTTGTGTAGCCTTTTCATGATATTGTTGGCATACCCATGTGCAGTACTTGTGATATTGATCTGATTATTAACAATGAACTCATACATTACGCGAATTCTCATCCTTCATGATATACTGTTGATACACTGATGATACTTGAGAAAACACTGTGATGAGCTGGGTTCAGTTGGATAAGAGTGACGTGAGGATCGATATCCGATGCTTGTCCCGGAATCGAGGTTGTGCATAGTGATTGCCGAGGTTTCTGCCGAAATCGTAAGGTAACGGTTGCCGAGGTTTGTGCCGGAGCCATAAGGTATATAGACTTCACGGATCCCCTATGGGTTATGCTACCGAAACGTCGATATTTTTGTCCGGAGTATATGTGTACACAACATTGCATTGCATATACATTTCATACGTTATTGCATTGCATTGCACTTGGCTTCTATTGTGATATTCTTGTGACGTACTTGTGATATACAGATTCGGACTGAGTATTTGAGACTTGGCACAATTCGGTTTAGATGCTATAACCTAGGTGATGACGTGTACTTGATTTCTAGCTTGTGTTTGACTTATACCTTGATTGATTACCTATTTATCTTACTGTATTGACTTGATATGTGTTAGCTAAACTTAGTCGGCCTATGATACCTACCAGTACTTGTCGTTTGTACTAACCAGCACTTGTGCGCATTCTTTTATGAATGCAGAGTTCCAGGTAGGATCGACCTCCGTTTCTCGTGGCTGATAGCGGATCAGAGTTGCTGCTTAGAGTCTTATAGGGTGAGTACGGGAATGTCCGCCACTTTGGAGATTCTTCCTTATTCTATGCCTTATTTATATTTTGAGACATATTCAGACATTTGATGTATTTTGTTATTTCCAGGCTTAAAGTATCTAGTTAGTTGCTCTTGTATGACCAGATAGATATCTTGGGAGGTTTGATGTATTCCGCATATTCTATCCATTACTATGTCAGACTTACCTATTTCCATCACTTTCTCTTATTTACTTATTAATCCATGTATTTGAAATTGTTTGGATAGGGGTTCACATACCGAGGTAGGAAAGGTAGGTGCCCGCGCGACTTAGCTAAATTGGGTCGTCACATTGATGGAGGAGCACTGTCTTAGAAATCGTCCAAACAGACATGTATCGCACCTCCAAAATGGAGTCTAAGTTCATAGCTTTAGACAAGATAAATGAAGAAGTTGAATGATTCTGTAATTTCTTGGAAGACATTTCATTTTGTCCCAAACCTTTGACACCTATATGCACACATTGTGATAGTCAAACGACAATAGAAAAGGCTGGGAGCATTATGTATAACGGCAAATCTCGTCAAATCCGATGAAGACATAATACCGTTAGACAACTATTCTCTAGTGGAATTATCATAATTGACTATGTAAGGTCAGAGGATAGTGTGTCGGATCCACTTGAAAAAGGCCTAACTAGAGAGGCAGTTGAGAAATCAACTAAAGGAATGAGACTATGGCCAAGGACAAGTCAACATGACGATAACTCTACCCAGAAGACCGGAGATCCCAAGATCTAGGATCAAGGAGATCAAACAAAGTTATGATTGATGGTTCAACATTGTCAAATAAAATTTTTGGTCCATTCTCATGATGAAGACTATGTTCAGTAAGAAGGATAAAATGTTAAGGCTTTTTAATGGTTTCTAAGTTTGATACAGGGTATATCAAATAATATTTCCATAGGATTACACGTTTGGGAATCACCTATATAAGTGTGAAGTGAGCTGCTTTAACGAGAATTTTGTAAAGCCAATTTTGTACGCACTTATGAGATCAAGCACGGTTCATGGATGAAACAAACACAACAATGAGAATCAAAGATGGTTAAGGGGTTAATTGTGTCACATGTGGTTGTCCAGGTATATCCCAAAGCTCGACAGTTCAAAGATATCAAATCTACCAATTGACCAAGTATATCCGACATATGTTAACTTCGGAAAGTTTAAAGTGAAACCTACTTATCCCGATACGATTAATCCTTGCTTGCAAATCACACAGTTTTTCATGCATGTTTTTAAACATATGTTCATTCCCCCATCATACGGGAGATTTTTGGGTTTTTTACAAAGTTGTAAATGAGAAATGGAAGAGGCACCTTTTGGATTGCACTTCTTCATCTCACCCTTTCACTTCTTATAAGTTCAAATGCCTTGTCTCAGATTTTAGATACACACAAAAAAATCTAAATTCTTTTTCCCCTCTAAACTGTTCTTTGCATTTGTATAACACTCCATAAATCCGGATTAGGTGTATGTAACGACCTGTTTGGTCGTTATTGCACGTTTGACCATTTACCCTTATTGACCCTTCACTAAACCTTGTTAGTATGATTTTGACTCGGGAGTATGGGCGACACGATTCTCGAGGTCATCGGGCTAGTCTTAGTTGATTTGAGGAATTTAAAGCTTTAAAGTGGAAAATATTTGACTAAAACGGACCTTTTTGAAATTTCGTCGATTCCGTGAGGTCCAAAGGGTCGATTATGACTTGGTGGGGTGGTTGGTTCAGTTCTCAAGGCGTTTGGTTGGGTTTTGGGTACTTGGTTGGAAACTTGATTTTAGTCGTTTGGGGGTTGACTTGGTCAATTAGACCTCTATTGGGAATTTTGAGGCCACCGGTAAGTTCCTAGCATGTTTTTAAGTATGTGCATATTTGATTTGTGTTTAGGAGGACTCGGATTGATGTCAGAATTTTGGGAAAGACTTGTGAAAAACCAGAAAATATGGTGTCTGGTGTTTTCACCATAGCGAGCCTAGTAGCGCCATAAAGGGCCCGCCACGGCGGAGTCGTGCCCGCTATGGCGAGTGTCAGCCTTTTTAATGAAGTTCCTCCATGGCGGATAGTTCTACCACCAGGGCGAGACCTCCATGGTGAAACTTTCGATTACCGTGGCGGATTGACAGGATCAGTTTCTCTTTTTAAATCCTTGATTCCGAGTCATTAGTCCCGTGCACCTAAGAACCTTATACTAAGAGCAATTAGGGTGATTCTTGAAGAATATCTTGGTAGAGGCATCTTGAGGTAAGTTCTCATCTCCATAATCTTATAATCCCTTTCTACTTAAGCTTCCATGGTAGTTCTTTTATGAATTTAGGGAAGAATGGTCTATAAACCCTGAGTTGATTTTAAACCTCTCTTAATCAATTGGAGTTGGGTAAACTCTGATTTCTAATACTTAATCAAGGGATTATTAGAATCTGGGCTTGAATCTTCTTTGAGTTCTTAAATCAAATCCTATAAATTAGGGTTCTTACTAATTTGGGGGTTTTAGTTGATTGGTTGAAATTACGGTACCATTTGGGATTAGAACTTCATGTGATTAAGGATATTGACTAAAAAGACTATGGGTAAAGTAATTTCACACTTAATTTCTCGTTTTGCCCTCGTGACTCGTTAGAGGTATTTTGAGTAACTTTTCCCTAATTTATTACTCGTTCGATTAGTTGGTTGTTGTGATCATTTACTTACTTAGTGATGTTATTTCCTAGACTACCATCGTTCTGAGGCGCTTCGAAAATAGAAGGCTCGTGTGGAGTGATTCGTAGCTCCTGTTTTGCATTCAAGGTAGGTTACGGCTTACCTAAGTTAGACTTTGATTAGCGAAGCATATATGTTGTGTAGAATTGATGGGAGAAGGCATGATTAGGTCTTCGAACATAATGTCTGGTTGGATATTACCTAGGTTGAGATGACTTCCGACTATGTGGGCTTGTCGCCGTTACTTTACGCATTGAATCATGAGGTGTATTTGTTATATTAGGAAGGAAAAGGTTGATATAGACTCTTTATATTGATTGAGATAACTTATCTAAGTCTTGTTATGGCTTATGGCATTGTGACTTTGTACTTTTATTGGCATATAATTTCATTAATTTACCATCTTTACAGTCGTTCACTCATTCATGGTTTAGATATGGTTGATGAAAGACTTATGCTGATTATCAAAGGTTTTGAGATACTTTTGATGAGATATGACAAAGAACCTCTGTGGGCAAAGATCCAGAGACTCGTTGCCGTTGGGCAAAGATCCGGAACGAGCGGTACATGGACACCACCGGTCATGACTACTGAGCGTACAAGGCCTTTAGCATGTGTTTACAGGTTTTGGCACTGAGCATTGCATCATATTGCATTGCATTGCATATGTTATTATCTACCGATTTGTTTTGATGGTATTGTGTTGGTTCGAGAGTTATTGACACTTGACAAACTTGTGGTTTAGCAGCTTCATCTTAGGTTGTGATTCTGTTATGTGATATTCTGTTACCTTGGTTTGTGTATTATGTGCCTATCTGCTTATCTTGTTGATTTTATGCTTATATGCGTGAACTAATCTTAGTCGGCCTATCATACTTACTCAGTATGTGTTGTTGTACTGATGCTACCTTGCTACACTCCTTTTCGGGGTGTAGAGTTTGAGACAGGATCCACGCCAGGGTCTCGTAAGTGATCCCCGAGGCAGTTCCATTGGAGACTTGGGTGAGTCATTTCCAAATCTGCATCCCGAGTTTCCATTTCTCATTGTATCTCTCTTTTACTTTCCGGACAGTGTTTCTCATCATGTTATGAGTCTTGTATGGCAACATTCAGACATTTGTACTCATTGAGTTATACTTATGTATTGTGTAGTAGCTCTTTTACTGATATAGACCAAATTCTTAGCGTGTCACTTGTATTTCCGCACTTAGTATTTATCTACAATATTGAGATCGCGTTCATTGTTTTATTTATGCTTGTGATAACTAAAAATGGTTAAATAAAGAGAAGGGTTCGCCTACCAGTGGGATGGAGTAGGTGCTCGCACGATCCGTAAATTGGGTCGTGATAGTGTGAATGTGTTAAATGAGTATTAACTTGACATTTTAGCCATATGAAGCCCCATCAAGATGAGTTTGGGTGGAAATAATTGTTTTGGGATCAAAACGGATAGTGAGGTGCATAAGATTCGATAGAATCAACTAAGTTTATGGAAGGTCTGTATTCCAGCCTGATTTCGTGAAAATATGTTAGTAATTTGAGAAAATTTAAAACATGAAAGTTGTAGTCCTTTGAAATACCTTTCCAACGATATATTGTGAGGCCCAAACGGAGCTTTGTACAAAATGTTATGCCCATTTTACGTAAGCTCGCTTGGCAGGTGGCAAAGCGAGCTGGGAGCTCGCTGAGGGGCCAAAGCAAGGTTTGAGCTCGCCCTAGAGATTGTTCTGCGAGGTCCAAAGCGAGGGGTAAGCTCGCTTTGGATTTTGCTCAGCGAGCTAAGGGGTACTTCGCCCCAAGCCTATAAATGCGACCCTTAGACGATTTTATGTCATTTTTGACGTTCCAATTTCGTTCTAAAGCCCTAAGTATTCATTTCTCTCCTCTCCTCATCCTCCAAAATCAAGGTAAGATTGTTCTAAAAATTCCTAAGCAATTCTAACATTAATTCATAATTAGTAACATGTTCATTCAACCAAAACATAGGATTTCCAAGATAAATCCTTCTCAAGCGATTCAAAGCTAGAGTTTTAGTGCTCTCCATTAGAGAAGTAGTTTAGTTAGTTAGATTGGAGCGATTACAAGTATGTAAGGCTAACTATCTACGTGTGGGAATGTTATTGATCTTCCCCATGCCTCATTCTTCATAATTATTACAAGTTGCATCGTAAAATAGAGATTATGCCCTAGTTCATGAAAAGTTCAGAACTTCTATCCTTTGAGAATATAGTTTCGTAGTTGTTCATGATTATCATTCTGAATATTGTGAACTCAGTACGTAATCAGTATAGACTCGTGTTTGACATCCCATAAGTCTCAGTCATGAAAACTCAGTATGTTTATAAACAGTTAATGCTTTAAACTCCATAATCAGTTCATGAAATATATGTCT
Organism: Lycium ferocissimum; assembly: GCF_029784015.1. Classification (NCBI taxonomy): domain Eukaryota; kingdom Viridiplantae; phylum Streptophyta; class Magnoliopsida; order Solanales; family Solanaceae; genus Lycium; species Lycium ferocissimum. The sequence goes on from NC_081342.1 coordinate 23,044,895, forward strand.
CATCATAGAATGTTCAGTATTCCAGTGTTATGCATTACAGTATGATTCTCAGTTCCTTAATATAAGTTGATGAATGTTGAGCACTTGTATCTTTGCCCCAGGTCACAGTCTTATGTATACGTATACTTGGTCGAGGCCACCGACTGATGCACATACTTGGCCGAGGCCACATATTTGTGCACTTATTCTTAGCCGAGGCCATAGATTATAAATCCAGTAAAACAGGTGATTCATATTCAGAACAGGGAGTACCTATTACTTTACTTCTTTTGTTCAGTTTAGTTATCAGTTTCAGTTTCAAATTATATATACATGTTTATTAATTTGTGTTGCCCTTTCCCGAGCACCCTGCTTATAGTTCTTTCATTTAGTTGTTTTACATACCTGTACAATTCAAATGTACTGACGTCCCTTTGCCCGGGACCTACATTTCACGATGTAGGTATTGTTCTACAAGACGACGAATCAGCTCGCTAGGGTTCTCGTATTAGTTACTCGATGAGCCCCAGTTCTTTCGAGGGTTATCCTTATTACAGTCTTGTTTTTAGTATTTTAGACAGACAGGTATGCCGGGGCATTGTCCCGGTCAGTATTTTCAGTACTCTTCAGAGGCTTCATAGACTAGAGTAGTAGTCAGCCAGAGTCGCATGTTTTTTTAAAAAAAAAAATTTATGTTAGCCAGGATTGGCAACTTTGTTATGTTCGGACTTGCTCAGTATTTCCGCATTCAATGATTTATACAATTAGACTTATAGTATATCAGCATGTGTTAGGTTTATTTTCGCACTCAGTATGTTTTGTTACCACATGTTGATTCAGCCAGCCAGTTGGTTCGCTCGATCAGATATAGTCAGGCACCGGGTGCCGTATTACGTCCAGGCCCAGGTTCGGGGCGTGACAATTTGTTTTCAAAACAAAATTATAGTAGAGTCGTGTGATTTGTTGCCGCCATTTAAGTTCACTGAAGTTCTGCTATTTGCATTCCCTCTATCACAGAATAGTTTTCCGTTCTATCCTGGGAGAAATTAATCCATTAACCTTGAAAACTATGAGGGGATTCGATTTCTTAAGGGGACACAGGTAACTCGTGGGCTCAAAAATATTGTGATTCTTCTATTTTTTGTCCTTAACTTTTTTTGTTTTTGGATTCTTAAAATAGAAACTGATTTGTTAAATTACTATTTTGATTACAGGCAGATAACAAAAGGGTCAGTACTCTAGTGATAACTGGAGAACCTTCTACACAAAATTGTATAAAATTTAACACTTTTTAATATCTAGACTTTTCAGAATCAAAAAATCAAATGATATCTTAGTGCTCTAATGTCAAGACCTTAAGAAAAAGCAAAAAGCAAATGATATCTTCTTTTCTTGTTATAATTAAAAAAATAAAAAAATAAAAAAAAATAAAAATAAAAAAAAATAAAAAACACTTCGTAATTGAGAGTAATACGCCTGATTCGATCGGTACCATGCCAACTGACTTGACTGGAAAGGGAAGACCATAAAAGAACGCGAATGGGATACTGTAGCATTTGAGGAACAATGGACTTAGGCTAACTCACTATGTTCATTATTAACTAAGTATCGAACTGCTTGAGCCTAATTAGGATGGTTAGATTTAACATAATTCAAATCCCTTTTTTATTACGTTTTTTAGTCGATTTTCTAAATAAAATACTTAAAAAGTCAAATATATAAGCGGCCCCTTCAACTTATCTTTTATTTCATTTTGACACCTTAACAAATCATCTTTTTATTAGATATTCTAAATTTAACAAATATGTACACATTAATCATGTCAAGCACATGTGTCACAGTGACGGAGTCAGGATTTTCACCGAGGGGGTACAAAATATAAAAAGATAAGCATACGAAGAAGCCTAAGGGGGTTCAACATCTACAATATATATATATATAAAAAATAATTTTAATCTTATAAAAACAATATTTTTTTTCGAGAGAGATGGTTCTGATGAACACCAGATAGTGTGGCTCTGCCACTAACATGTGATATAAAAAGTGATTCACTTGATGTGCAGCGCATAGATAGCTATTGTAGCATTTATCTTCTTCTTCTTTTTTTTTTTTTTTTGCGCTCTATCTTTTTTTCAATTATCTTTTTTCCTTTCTATTACTTTCAAAGTCTGTCGTTTCCCTGCTAGAGGCGAATTTAGAATTTCTGGAGCATAGGTTCACCACTAAAAAAAATAAGAAAAAAATGTATTAAGCGAAAATTGATCCCCAATCCCTAAGGTAAATAACTCAACTTTCAACCAAGTGCACCATTTTGGTCTTTTGTAGTATGTGTTCTAATAGGTAGTATTATACTAATTTTAGAAAATATATACATAAAATACTTAATTTTACGGCGAGACCATGTATTCACGAGCTCCAAAAATAGCGCCTAAAATCGCCCCTGTTCCCTGCCATCGCCCAACCACCACAAATCTACCATCTCTGTTCACCTTAACCGCCCTATATTAAGCGAAAATTGATCCCCAGTCCCTAAGGTAAATAACTCAACTTTCAACCAAGTGCACCATTTTGGTCTTTTGTAGAAGATGTGTTCTAATGAGTAGTATTATACTAATTTTAAAAATATATACATAAAATACCTAATTTTACTGGGCGGACTACGTATTCACGAAATTCTCCAAAATAGCGCCTAAAATCGCCCCTGTTCCCTGCCATCGCCCAACCACCAGAAATCTACCATCTCTGTTCACCTTAACCGCCCTATACACAAAAAGCAAACTTAACTCCTTTTATTCCCAGAAAAATTCAGATTTTCATCAATTTCTATTTTTACCTGCAAGGCTAGAGCTTTTATTCCACTACAGTGTATATGACAACAAATAAAACGAAAATAAGAGGGAGAACTTGATGGTGGGGTGGGAGAACAATGACTGGCGCGTAGGTGTGGGATGCAGAAAATATGTTGTTTTTTTTTTTTTTTGGGTTGAAATGTTGAGTTTGAAAATGATTTTTTTTTAAATTTAAAATTTCATTTTTTATAATTAGTTTGGTCCATATACCACATGTCATAATTTTATTCATTCTTTTGTCATAATATAGTTGTTATAGTTTTCTTTTCTTACACTGAGGTTGTAATAGGTACACATTTGTTAAGACTAAGATGGTCAAATAGAAAACTGGGTTTGTTAAGCTAGTAAAATAAAAAGAAGTGAAGATTAGAATGTCTAATTACTTTACTCTTCTACTTTCAAATATTATCTACATTTATTCTCCGTTATACTATCCGGTCAAATTTACCCATCTACTTTGGTATATTGACAACATTTACCCTTTATATTCGTTTTTTCTCACATTTATTGACTTAACAAGAAGAAAACTTCTTTCTCATGATTTTCCACGAAACTCAACTCTTTGAATATTTACCTTGACATAAATAGAGATTGGAATGTCCTGAAGAACAGTAACATCAATGTAAGTGCTTTCATCTAGTAATCGCAACAGACCTTTTATTTGATTACACGTGGCTCTTTCAAATCAATTTATGATCATATATTTCAATAGACTTGTCATTTTATCCCTGTATCGTTCAGTTTTTTATCCTTAGCTTTCATGATTAGAGTTGTCATGTAACCGATCAAATAAGGACTAAGAATCAGGTCAAATGAGACGTAAATCATGACAAATATCATTTCCCTAAAGTTGATTGCATGTATATCTTCATAACATGTAAAATAGAAAAGTTATCTCAAATTATTAGTAAAATGAAATGGCTATAGAAAATCTCTAGAAAAAAGTTAAGATTGTGCGCTAACTTACTTGAAAGCTCCGAGACAAATAAGAAGTTCATTATCACGTATCCCTTGTGTTATGTTTATTTCACTAAAATCACTAGTATCCTCTTCTAATACCCAAAAGAATGGAATGCACATGTGAAACAGTAAAGAAAGTGTACATTGAAGATGAGCACTTGAAGTGAAGGGAGAATAAACTTACCGATAATTGCCATAGTATCGATGGAAAAATACTATTTAAGCGTGAATGGAAAATGGAAGAGACACATTTTGAAGTGCACCTTTTCATTGTCTATAAATGCATTGCCTCAGATTTTAGAGAGTCCGGAATCAAAATGACTCAATAAAAATCCAAGTGAACCAAAATACCCAAAAAAAAAAAATTGGCATAAAAGTACCTTTAGCGCAGTAAAATACTGCGCTAAAGCACTTAACCGTGATTTTGTCGTTGTTAAGTTTAGCGCAGTATTTTACTGCGCTAAGCCAAACTTTCTCTCACCTATAGCACAGTAAAATACTGCGCTATAAGACACAACCATAAAACCAAAACAGCCTCTTATTACATTTTCACACTTTTTCACGTAATTTAGCCGTATATTAATCATGCTTTGAGACTCCGGAACTTCAATATTTTATATAGAACCCTACTTATATTTGTAGGATTAATAAGGTAGGCTCAATACATCAAGGATACGCAAAAGTTTGGATGTAGTTTTAGTGGTTGAAAAGTGCTCGAAGTCCTTTTTTGTTTGAAGACTTGTAGTCATTAGCTTTACGTTATTTATCTTTTAGGGTTTCATGTTATTTTTAAATTAATGCTTAACTTTATTTCGAATGTGTCACTTTTTTTTTATTATCAATTTAGGATGTGAAACTATAAACAATAATAAAGACTAAGATAATATTTATAAATATAAATAGGTATCCAAAAAATTTATAATATTTACGATAAACTGTAGAACGCTAATGTATATACACTATCGTGGATGGGTCCCACATGTGGTATGCCTGAGACTATCCTTAGGCCTAAGGCTCATACCATCCCCACCGCCCTCGCTATCGTCTCCATCGCCCTTTTTCCTCTTAATAACCGGGCGCTCCAAGTCATGATCATCTCCTCTTCCCCTGGCCCGCGCCCTTGACTAGAATGTGCTTCTTCTTGGGATGCGGTCCCGCTAGCACGAGTAACCTCATGCGACGACAGGTCCGGAAACTCGACCTCTTTCACCAATGCAGGTCGCACGTAGGCGCCGAAGGATAACCCGAAAAGTATATAATAATTAGTACTATTTCTTATTTATATTGAATACATTAACGTTTGTTGAATAATCAAACCTGTGTATCAACGAGGCGCTGAGTAGGCTCACCGAGATGGGTCCGTAGGCTCTGAGATGGGTTACGTGCGAGTATGAGGTAGTCTCTCGGACGAGATGCTATTTGAAGTCCAAATAAAGGTTATAAAAATTAAATAAATATTTACCTTATATTGAATAAAATTGATTTTAAGTAAAAATCTTACCCTGCGCCTCGATAGTCTCGTGAGAAGACATCTCTCGCTCGGCGGTGATGAAAGGCTCTGAATGGGTCGCTCGCCGGACCCAACGGCGTCGAATTCTAAAATATGAAAAAAAAATGAAATAATAAGTAACATACATATTTAAAATAAGGACTTTAAATAATCAAATATGTATTTTAAATATTGACCTTATATTGAATAAAACTAATTTTAATAAAAAGCTTACTTGTGGCTCGATAGTCACATGGGAAGACATCATTGCCGCTCGGCCGGAGAGAAAACGCACTCGAGTGGGTGGCTGCGGTGGACCCGCTAGGGGCCGAATCCTAAAAATATAAAATATTACTAAATAATGAGTAACATATATATATTTAAAATAAGTAATTTAAATGAACAAATAAGTATTTTAAATACCAACCGGATCAAAAACTCATCGAAGTCAAGAATCCTCCGGCTCCCTCTAAATTCCCTCACAGTACTCATCAGCTAATGAAGCGCGTAACGCCGCCCAAATTTCGACGTTATCACGCTCCTCCATGTATGCATCTCGGCTCCGCCCGTGATGAAGACCCGTGTATCTCTCGGTGAGCGCCCGCGTAACGTAGGTAAGTCCCCGTGTGAGGGGCCGCCACCGACTCGGAAACGGCCGCGAACGGACTAGAAACGAGAACGCCCCTCCGGGAATGGGATTGGCCTCATCTACCAGATGGTGTCCTCCACCACCAGGCCCTCTAGCAGCAGCACCGCGTCCTCTACGCGTACTGCGTCCTCGGCAGCACGGCGTCCTCTGGCAGCACGACCGCCTCCTTTGGGAGAACCCGGTCCTCTTCCTAGCGCTGGCTGATATTCAGCCTCTGGAACAGGCTCCTGCATGCGCCTAATCTCTCCTGCCTGCCGGATACCATCCTCGGATATCCGTACCATCTCCGACGCAAGCCCCGCAAGCTCGGGGTAAGGCATATGCTCTAACCCCAACATGCGCAATCGCTGTATAGCCACCAGCTGCATTTGTGTTCAATAGTAAAAAAAAAAAAAAGTTATTTTTTAAAATGTAACAATTAATGTAATTAAATAAATCTAAATACGATAAACTTACCAATGCCTCGTACTGCCCCACGAGTGTTGAGTATTCTACATCCCTTGCAGGACGCAAGGCTGGGTTGCCGATCAATCGGCGTGTGATCTGATGATACCAGCGCATGTAATCCTCAATGGGAGTCAAATGACCGACCACCCGCTAAAGTGCCCAACCTGTTCTCCCAACGGTGGAGCTGGACAGCCATGAAAGCCAGAAAATCAAGATCAACGGCGGCCGATGCGTCCCGGTAGTGTCGGAGCTCGCGACGGACGTCGTGGGGTATACTTTGTGTATGCCCAAACTGTCGTAAGACACTCTCGGGCATGTGGTCCTCTATGATGTCCAGGTGTATCAATGGACACCGCGACCTCCAAACCCCCTGACCTTCCTTGCAAAAGGCCGGCAAACCATCTAATATAGCAGCGTACGACATCTATATAAATAGCTGCATAACATATAAATACAAATTAGTGATCACCAAGTAGAAAAGACGTTTAATTAAATTAATAATGTAAAGTTAAATAGTTCTACCGCATCGTCCGTCATGTGATCAAGCTGGTCCTGGAATGAAAAAATACTGTGGTGTGTATCCACATCCCGGTCAAAACCTGCTGTCCACCTCCTCGCATAAGGCATGTCAATCTCGAGGTGATGCCTAGGTACAAAGCCGAAAAGGCAAGATCCTCTCCCCACGCCCATAATCGTAGTTTATATTAGAAAATACGATTTTTTTAGTCGTCGTTTCAAGAGGTTTATTAATATTAAAGGAACGCATACTTAAAATATTACCTAGAGAAGAGCAAAAAATCCACACACATCGCCGATAAAGACTAATGATCTCAAGATAGGCATCTGTAAAGGTATGCCAAGGTAGCACCGCCCCAGCTGTAGTCTCCCAAACGGTCCAGATGCTCCAAGAAGGCCAGGTATCGTAAGCTGACATAGGCACCTAATGAGTTCGGGAATAAGATGCCCCCGAATATAATAAGCAGGTACAAACGGGCATGACGATCAACAACGTCCTGCTTGGTGCCGTCCACAACGGGATCCAGACCCTCCAAATAAGTGCAGAGTGCACTAATCTGAACTCGATTCTGTCTCGAGATCTGGGCTGCGGCATCAGGCACGAAGTGGGTGGGCCTAGTCAACTCCGTCGCCCATGTCCTACCAGAGAGGCTCGCATCAGCAGAGTATGTGGCTCTCCATCTACCCGCAATCCAAAGAGACCTCCACATCCCGGGGTAATCGTGGCCTCACCGGTGCGAAGATGAAGTATGTGTCTCGGCTCCACCGCTCAACTATGGGCGTAATGAGCGCCCAATCATGGCGTACCCGAACAACGGACACGCGGCGATGGGGATGCCGCCCCGAAACAATATCTCTAAGACGCGAGGGTGTGGGGCGCTCGCATAAAAAGAGTCCACGCTCTGCGGCCTCACGGGGGACGGAGCTAGTCGATATCCCTATAGTACCAGCCCCATAATAACTCGACCTATGATTGCCTTGCAAAGACAATACGATCTATCACAGGCCCGGGCGAGTCAGCCGAGCCGAGGTGATCATCGAGCCCTCGTGATCATCGGGCCCCGATGGAACATTCGGATCCATGAAAGAGTCTAATCTGTACAAACTAAATTAGTCATTACTCTTGAAATGAAAGAGAAATTATATTAACTAATTAATAATTTTAACTTGGGAAAAAAATATTTACTTATTATCTTGAATACAATATTTATTTTGAATGTATAAATCTTTAACGTATGTATTTATGAAATTCATAATAATTTTTATTTCCGTGAACATAAATATTAAACGAAGAACTTTAACTATTCTTTTTTAGATAATCTTTTTTTATTTAACATATATATTCATGCTTTTAAAATAATATAGATTTAACAATTCATAATCATTGACAACTTGTTTGGATGGTTGTTACCTATTGTATTATATTGTATTGTTAGTTTAACTACAATATTTGCTTTGATTGTTACTTTTTATTTTATTGGATCGTATCGTTAAATCCATCATTACGTAATGGAGAAAGGTCCTATTTTATGGAACGACTGATTTGGTCCTATACAGTACAACACAATACGATACATTATAAAACAATCCATAACAATCATCCAAACAAAGTGTTAACAAAATAATAATTCATTAACAATCAACTTCTTTCGATTCATAATCAATATTTAACAACTAATTAATTCGTAATCAATATTTAACAAATAATCAATTAACAAAATAATAATTCATTAACAATTAACAATTCACAATTCATAAATAACTAACAATTAACAACTCATAAACATAAAACAACTTAACAATTCATAAACATTTAACAAACTAACAATTCATATGCATCTAACAATTAATGAAAAAAAAAAAAGGAACAGTGGCAATAGTCACTGCCCAGATGAAAGCAAAAAAAAAAAAAAAAACCAAATTTGATTTTTTTTTTTTTTGAAATTAACAACAATTAAATGTAAAACATACGCGATAGTATATCAGATAAAAAAAATTAATAATAAGAGTTCATAGTAGAAAAAAACCTTAATCGAAGATTTTGTAAAGTTTGTTAATCCAAATTGTACGCCCTTTTTTCCACAATTAGCTTGGCTCTAGAATCTTAAATATACCAAGAATCTAAACTTTCCCGATGAAAATTAAAAGAAAACGACGATTTTTATGTAGGACCACGATGAAATCGCCTCTAATGGCATTTTTGAAATTTTAACGCCACTGGAGGGGACGAATTGAAAATTAGGGTTTTATGGTTATCAGAACTCTTATAAGCAAAAGATTTTTTTGCCTTACAAATGGAGAGAGAAAGTTGTTTAGCGCAAGCAAGAAAATCTACGCGCTAAAGCACTTAACCGTTCGTCACAACATTAAGTGCTAAAGTATTTCGCCAAAAAATTTTTTGGGGGTATTTTGGTTCACTTGGATTTTTATTGAGTCATTTTGGTTCCGGACTCGATTTTAAACATCGAAATACGCCAAAATATGAAACTTTTTCCCCTCATTTCGGCATTAGTTTTCAAAACAAAAATAGTAGAGTCGTGGGGTTTGCTCCGTTTGTTGAGTTCGCTGATGTTCTATAAAATGAAATGCTACTTTTACTTAATAGTTTTTCCGTTCTGTTTTGGGAGGAATTAATCCTTATACGTTGAGCAACAATGAGGAGATTAAATTCCTTAAGCACACACAAAAAACTTGTGGGCTCGCGATAATTTTTTATTTGTTTATGTTTTTTTTATTAAACTAATGTTTCTGCTTTCCTGATTTTCGATTTTGATCACAGATGGACAAAAAATACATAGCAGTTCAGGTAGTGTAGTTTCTCCTAACTTCAAACTAACAATCTATGTGTAACCTTCTTGCCGTTCGTACTTGATCCTTAAAATAAATAGTAAAAAAAGATCTGAGGCGTTTTGATGAGTTTTACGATCTTCATGAAGAGATAATTGATTTGAATAACCTTCTCCATCTTCTGGAGAAAGTAAGTAATTTTGCGCGCCCTGCTCAGCCTTCTAAAGGAGCTTCATAAGGTTGGTAGAGAACCCAACAATCTTGTTGTGGAGACGTTTTGAAGGAATTATGGCAACTTCCTCCGAGATTTTCTTGTTGATGTGGAAATCTAAGTTCATCTTTGAGTATTACCTCTCAATTACCTCTCTAGATGACTTCTTCACGGTCTTGGTGCCTACACGATCCATCCTTGCCAAAGCTTCTTAGTAGTTCAGTAACTCAGATACTAGATTCACTTAACTGGATATGGCTGTGGTAATTCTTAAAAGTTTGCTCGAGAATTGAGATAGGTGTAAATTCGACCAGATAGTATAACATTAGGGGTAAATTTGAACGGATAATATAACGAATGGTAAGTGCAAACAACATTCGAAAGAAAAAGGGTAAATTTGACACTTTTCCCAATTAAAAATGGGCCAGTTAAGATATTAAGGGGCCGTTTGGCCGTGAATATATATTTTTTTTTTTTTACTTTTTTTTCAGAGTTGAATTCAGCAAATCATGTTGGCCTTAAAAATTGGGAATTCAACTTGAAGTTAAATTTTGAAATTTTTCAGAATTTTAAAAAACACCAAAAAGTTGCTTTCACTTCAAATCACTCACAGAAATTTTAAAACAACTCCAATTTATATTCATGGCAAAAAACAACTCTAATTTCAAATATCATTTTTCACTTTAAAAACAAATACTACTTTTTTCAATACTCACAATTTTCATGGCCAAACGGGCCCTAAAACAACAGAAGCTAACAAGTTCCAGGGGCGCATAAATATTTGGCCTACTTAAAAAGTTTATGTTTGTTCAAATGTTCACAATGACCTCTTAACTTTTTGGGTCTAAACACTTTACACCTCCAAACTCCTAAACTGTGCAACCTAGGCTTTATAATTTTGAAGAAAGCAACCTTTGAGCCTCTTAATAGGTGGGTCTGAAACCTAGAAGGGAGACGCCAATTGACAGTGTGAGAAGAGTGCAAAAAATATGGGTGAAATGGCAGAGAACGATGAGTTTTACCTGAGATATTACGTTGGCCACAAAGGTAAATTTGGACACGAGTTTTTAGAGTTCGAGTTTAGGCCAGATGGAAAGCTCCGTTATGCTAACAATTCCAACTACAAAAACGATACTATGATTCGTAAGGAAGTTTTCCTTACCCCTTCTGTTCTCAAAGAATGTCGCCGCATTGTTGCTGAAAGCAGGTTTAGCCTTTCCCTTTTTAATTTTGGGGTTTAATTTTTAATTACGCCGATAATCCCCCCCTTTTTTCGCCCCATAGTTGTCATGGGGTTTTTTTTCCTTTTTTTTTTCTTT
>NC_081342.1:23056200-23148851 GCF_029784015.1 Lycium ferocissimum
TGAAACGGACTTTCTCATTTCAATTTGCTGTTTAGGGTTTTGGATTTTTGGTTGTGGTCCAAAATGTTAGGGTTAATTTACAGCTGATTTTTGCTAGATACTCCCTCCGTTCAATTTGTTTGTGTTACTTTCCTTTTTTACCGTTTGAAAAAGAGTGACTTTTTTCCTCTTTTTTTTTTTTTTTTTTTTTTTGGGGGGGGTGGGTGGGGGACAACTCTTTATTCTAACTTTCCATATGTCATGTTTAAGACCACAAGATTAAAGGTCATTTTGGTACATTCTACATATCTTTAATTTAAGATCACAAGATTCAAAAGTCTTCTTCACTTCTATTGGACTCCGTGCCAAGTCAAAAATAGACAAACAAATTGAAACGGAGGAAGTATTAGTTATGGGTCTTAATTTTGCCTAATGCAACGTATTGTAAGTCCCAAGCTCATTTAAAGGATAATCAGTCTAACTATGATATGATGTGGGGGATTAAATTGTTAAAAGAACAATTTTGATGTGGAGGATTCATATAGCTAGCAAACCCCAGCTAATGTGAGATTGAGGGATAGTGATTGTTTATGGGTTTTGAAGTTGCTGGCCATTAGCGTTCGGTTGTTATTTATGTCCTGAAAGCTGCCAAAATCCAAGTTATTAAAGGCCAATGAAAAGAGAGGAATACTACTTTTTAGAGCCATTCTGATCTAAGAATGTTAGTGAAGAAGCAACATTCTCATCCGAGAAGAAATATAATAATGATATTTGGAGGAATTTTGGGGCAACGTTCATTGCAAATAAGCAAAATTTTCATTTTGATAACATAAAAAACTAGAGGGGAAGTTCTAGCTGTCACATATGTGAAAAGGAGATTTTCTTGTTGTATTTGTTTGAATCATTTTCCTAGGAAGAGTTCTTTTTAGAGGGAGGAGGGAGTGCAGTGGAGGGTTGGGGTTTGTTTTATTCTGGCTGATGTAATCAACTCTGGCTCGCCGTATTAGTACCTGACTATTATTCTGATTATAAAATGAAATCAGTAAAAGGTTTTCGGTGTGTGTTTGTTGTAGATCATGAGGGTTGGGGTTTGTTTTATTCGGGCTGATGTAATGTGTGTTTTGTGCATCTCCGACTCTCAGTATTATTACTTGACTATTATTCTGATTACAAAATGACAATAGTAAAAGGTTTTGGTTGTGTGTTTGTTGTAGATCATGAAGGAAGATGATAACAACTGGCCTGAACCAGATAGAGTGGGGAGGCAGGAGCTTGAGATTGTGATGGGAAATGAACACATATCATTCACTACATCTAAGATTGGTTCACTAATGGATGTGCAGACCAGTAAAGATCCCGAGGGACTTCGTATCTTCTATTATCTTGTTCAGGTTATGATCTACAACATTTTTCTCTTTTTTACTTCTTTTTGTGGATATATCAAAAGCTTCTTGAAATAAGTTGCAACGTTGTACATATTAGTTTGTGAAAATGGAATTTGAATAATTAATATAGAACTGCAAAATTTATTCTGGCTATTGACATCCATATTGTGTTAAATATGCATTTGCCCAGATAGATGCATCCAAAAAAAGAGGATGACAAAAAAATACAATTGTGGGTCTCATTTTATCTAACGGAGTTTATTTTTAGAGAGTCCCGGTTTCTTTTTTCAAATGGTCTAGATGTATGATATTGGGGGTTGATTTTCGGTTTGACTTTATATTATTCTGTTTCACTTTTATTGGAGTTTTATTACAAGCAATAGTGTATTAGAGTCTTCATTGGCTAGATATACTAATCACTGAAAGCAGACTATGGATGGTCCTATATATGTGTAAATGATGTTATATGTGAACCTTCTGGACTTGATCTGGTTCCAGTTGCTGAGTTCCATAAGAAAAATTAACTCCAATCAAACCCTATCTTTAGATTGCATTGGAAACTGGATGGTGAAGGCCTCTATTCCATCTTTGCAAGAATAGAGAAGAGTGATTTTGATTTGGAGATACTCTTCTTATTGCAGCTGGGCTTAGGTTGTAGCCTCATTGCTGCTTCTAGCTGCGGAGTTTCTCTTTTTTTCATCTTCCACTCTCTCAATTTATGGTTTGATCATGAAGAGAGAGTGATGGTTAATTTGTTATCATTTTGCGTTTGAGGGCGCGGGGGGGGGGGGGGGGGGGGGCTAGAATTTATTAGGAAGAAAAGAACGAGCAATGGATATTTTAGGAGCAAACAAGACTTTGCGAGTTACCACTTGAACCAACTTCATCCTTAGGATTCTTGCTAATCTTCGTCCTTCTACCTTAGGACAATAATGATCCAGGATGGAAAGAAAACTAACATGCCTTCATGTTGCAGAAATTCCTTTCCTCATCACCCCCTTCACATTGCTATGCTGAATAAGCAGCCATGAGCCATTTCATTCTCCATTGTCACCCCTTAAGCCCACATCAGTAGCCCTTACCTTGTGCAGACGCAAAATATCTAACCGAAACTTGGACTGCATTCCCTCAACACCATCCATCAAAATTTTCACTATGAAGTGAAGGTGACGAATGGTGGGGGATATGGTATTGGTCTGGAGGTTAGAAGAATGATGGTGGAAGCGGCAAGGTGCGGAGGGGCCAGCAGAAAGTGAGAACACGGTGTGGTGGTATCACGAGGGACTTGAAATGGTCCAGGGATACAATAGTGTTGAAGTTGGTCTGGGTGTTTTGAGTGGTAAACATCAACGATGAGACTGCCATTTCCTAGCATATTTTTATGCACCAAAATATATGAGAGAGCCACACTAGGTTAGGGAACAAAGCAGAACCCTTGGTATAGGGAGCTTTTCCAAAAAGCAAACTCAGGCTTAAGTTGAAACTGATAAAAGTGCTTGTGAGTTAGCTCAGCTCATGCAGTACCTCTAGTTACTACACTTCCGACCGGTATCGTGTTGTAATTGTGAAGGCTTGACTTTGCGATGCGTCCTGTCTTAAGTGGACATCAGAACCTAAGTAATTTGAAGCCGCAGGCCAAAGGATTGCCTAAAAAGCTGTGGTGTCTAGTCCTAAACTGGTAAATCTCATTATCCTCTCTAATCCTTTTATGTTGGAGAGATTCTCTGGGATTTCTTGTTCTCAACCAATTAGTTCCATTGCTTGGTTGAAATCACGGAGGCCTTTGAGATCAACATCAACATACTGTCACCCTAATAATGCAAAAATTTGCACTGATGGTTTATAATAGCTTGCTTCAAAGGGGATTCTGAAGCCCTAAGACTTCCCCTTTTTAGCATTGCTGGTGTCCGGATCAGCTCTTCCACGGTACCTGGTACCTCTCACCAGTACATGCATGAGGTAACTCGGCTGACCAAGACTTAGAAAGATGAAAAGAAATCACTTAAGCTTTTTTTAATTATTTTTTTATTTTTTATTATAAAAAAAATCACTTAAGTTTTTTTTAAGCACAGAGACTTTTGTCTGGTATAATGATGAAAATTGACGCTACTTGAAAGATGAAGAGGCTGGATTAGGTGTCTTGCAAGAATGTTGGCAAGTGACTTTTGAATAAAGATATTCTAGCATCTGAAGCAGTATATATTGTTGAACTATGAGGAGGCGTTTTCTTTCCTCTTTTTTTTTTTTTTTTTTTTTTTGGGTTGTGGGTTGTTGTTTTGTGTGTGTGTTGGGGGGGGGGGGGGTGCATTTATATGCTCTGTTAGTTGCTAAAGATACCTACGAGATTTTTTCATTTTGTAGAATCAAACTATAGTTCGTATCCTGAACTAAGAAGGGTGACTTAGTTGGTTGAGCACGGGGCTTTCATAATGGAGGTCTCAGGTTAGAAACTGCCTTTTGGGTCGAGCTCGTCGCACGGGGCTTGTCTAGTGCGGGTTACCTCTCCTGTGTGGTTTGCGAGTTATTGCACAGGAGCTGGGTTTACCCTGTGCGCACCCGAAGGGTAGCGGCTGCAGGTTCCCATGTCATAAAAAAAAAAGAAGAAGGGAAGAAAGTAAACTTCCACTTGGTTTCTTTTGCTCTAATTAGTTGTTTAACTGAAAACTTGCTGCAGCAGTTGACATGTATTATCTTTTAAAGCTGGTGGCTCTGATGCATTTTTTAAATTTGTTTCAGCACCATCTGACTCTTGGTTTCTCATTGCAGGATCTGAAGTGTTTTGTGTTTTCTCTCATCTCGCTCCATTTCAAGATCAAACCCATTTAACTCGTGCTTATGGCGTGTTAAAAGTTAGCAGGATGTGCTTGGCGTCATGTTCTGAATCGTGTATCCCCTAAGAGATAATGCCGTTTGGTGGTGTTCTGTTCTGTTTTTTTATTTTTATTTTTATTTTTAAATGATGGACAAGTCTTAGACATTATTTGCGTATCTTTCCTTTTTTATTCATCGTTTCTGTTTCTGTATATTTGGTCAGTTGTTCTGTAGCAACATGGGAAGCACGAGGTTTTTCGTCATGTAATGTCTTGTGAGATTTGTTTCCGGTATTAACATTGTTTTGGCATGATTAACATATGAACGTGGCATGATAAAGTTCGTTTTCCTAAACATCAACACGACGTCGTAGGGAATCCTGTAAATAATCCTTCTCACAAACATATATTCTTGGTGCCTTTGCTTTTTTACTTCACAACTCTAACCATTTGTAGCTTAAGGAAAAAGATAAAATAAAAATAGAACAAGAAATCAAAAGAGCTAGGTTTCTTTGGTCCTTGTTCATTGTCTACGAGTGGTGGGGCAAATTCCGCGTATGTCTCGTTTTCCCGCATACTCTGAGCATATTTTAATAGTAATAATAACATCTCATATTGTTAGGTGCATTGACAGAAATTACAAGTAAATTTTCAACCCCACGACCACGAGAGTCTAGAAACATAAATAAAATTTGAATTCTTCTACTTAAAGGATAACTGGGCCACGTTCCCTTAAGGATGAAACCCATTCACGTTGATCAACTTACAAAAGATTGCTGATTCCTGATTTGACCTAGAATTTTTTAAAATGAAAGTAGTAAAAAAGGAAATCAGAAACGCCAATACGTGAAAGAAAAGTCCATTAATATGTCCGAACGATAGTCGTATTTTACGTACTAATATATTAACATCAGTTTTTGTGTGAAACATTGTTTAGTGAAGAATATGCCTGAGGAGAAAGAGAGATAAGTCACGTGAATGATTCCTCGACCTATTTCTTTTTCTTTTTTAGTTTTCTATCTGGTGTCCTGGATCAGAGTTTGACTAAATTCGAATCGCGTAGTTCATGATTCATTTTTTGGGGCACTGCTTCCAACGCAATTATTTTCATTCCCAGTAGTTTAAACCCGAAATATCTAATTAAAGGGTGAAGAACTCCGTGACCTTGTTTTATTCTATTTATTTCTCAAGTTTTAAAATTTTATCGGAAATAAAATGCAGGATAAAGGAAAAGTTCTAGAGAAAGGAAGTATTTGTATATGGAATTCTCACGTCATTTCCTCAAATACTTATCCAAAGCAAGCAAAGGCATCCTTATTATAGAGATCCACAATGCTCCTCAAGACTTGCATCCCTTCCACCATAACCACCACCACTACTTCCTTCTCCAAACCCTCCTCTCTTCTTCCCTCCTTTTCCAAAAACCTCCACAAAGTTTCCACTTTTCCACAGACTTCCAAAACCCCATCTCTTTACTCTTCACCAAAAATGAGTTGGCTCAACAAATTAGGTTTGGGTGCTCGTGCTGGTGCTGATACCACCCCAATTGACTCTTCTTCTTCATCTGCAATTCCACAAGGACCTGATGATGATATCCCTGCACCAGGCCAACAATTTGCACAATTTGGTGCTGGTTGTTTTTGGGGTGTTGAATTGGCTTTTCAGAGAGTGCCTGGTGTTACAAAGACTGAGGTTGGGTATTCACAAGGGTATTTGCATAATCCTACTTATGAAGATGTATGCTCTGGGACTACTTTTCATTCTGAGGTTGTTCGAGTTCAGTATGATCCTAAGGAGTGTAACTTTGATTCCTTGCTTGATGTTTTTTGGGATCGGCATGACCCTACCACCCTCAATCGACAGGTGTATTTTCTTGAAATTTTATTGGTTTATTCTGTTTATTTGCTTGTAGTAGTAGTATTAGTCTTGCAGTTGTTCTTCGATTTCTGTTACTATCTGTTGTTTATTGTATTTCAATTATCTGATTATTTGTCGTAGTTACCCAGTGTAGTCCCACAAGTGGGGTGATACAACCTTAGCAGAACCACATCCCAAAAGCTAGCTATTGAGGTGGGAGAGTCCCAGGCTATATAAGCCCCACATCAGCTCCCCATTTAACCGATGTGGGACTCAAGTCCCATTCCTTGCAATAATATCATAACAAACCACCACGCTCTGCATCCATCATCCTCAACGGTTGTGCGCTACATTGCTAGCCCTGGCCGAACGTTGCCATACGCGCATCACCATCCAAGGCACGGAAGGTGGTGGGTGGCTCTGGTACCATTGATACAACCTTAGGAGAACCACACCCCAAAAGCTAGCTACTGAGGTGGGAGATCCCAAGGCTATATAGGCCCCATATCGGCTCCCCATTTAACCAATGTGGGACTCTTAAAGTCCCATTCCTTGCAATAGTATCATAACATGGGGTCTGGGGAGGTAGTGTGTACGCAGACTTTACTCCTGAGAGGTACAGAGGTTGTTTCCGATGGACCCTCGGCTCAAAGAGCTATAGTTACTCTTCTACCTTTCTCCCAAAACCTTTCCACTTTCCCACGTACTTCCAAAACCCCGTCACTCTACTCTTCACCAAAGATGAGTGGTTGGCTTGGCTAAACAAATTGGTTTTGGGTGGTCGTGCTCGTGCTGGTTACTACCCCAATGGACTCTTCTTCTTCCTCTGCAATTACACAATGACCCGATGACGACATCCGGGTCCGGGTCAACAACTCAATTTGGAGCTGGTTGTTTTTGGGGTGTTGAATTGGCGTTTCAGAGAGTGCTTGGTGTTACAAAGACTGAGGTTTGGGCATTCACAAGGGTATTTGCATAATTCTACTTATGAAGATATATGCTCTGGGACTACTTTTCATTCTGAGGTTGTTAGAGTTCAGTATGATCCTAAGGAGTGTAACTTTGATTCTTTGCTTGATGTTTTTTGGGATGGGCATGACCCTACCACCCTCAATAGACAGGTGGGTTTTCTGATATTTTGTTGGTTTTGATTGGTTTATTTTGTTTCTAGTGGTTAACATGGATGATTCTTGGTTAAATTCTTTTTTTTTTTTTTTTGGTTGGAATCATGTCGTTTTGCTAATCCAGAAGATTTGAATATTTATGTTTTGAGTTGTCTTCTTAATTTCGGTAACAATTCGAGGTTGAATTTTGGTAGAGAACTTGATGTTAGAATCTTGAACTTCCATGGTCTCCAAATGTGGTTGGGTTGCAAGTATTATAGCCTGTTTGCTCAAGCTTAAAATCAGCTCATTTTGAAATGTTTTGTTGTGATTGGGTTGCAAGTATTATAGCTTGTTTGGTCAAGCTTTTAAAATCAGTTTATTTTGAAATGCTTTTTTAAATCTGTTTAGAAGCAATTTGTGTTCAGCTAATCAAGTTGAAAAACATTTTTGGGCGGCAATTATTGGTTGATTAAGCTTATAAAAAGTGCTTCTAAGTGTGTTTCCTCAAAAGTGCTTTTTAAAACAGTAATTGGGGAGAAAACTACTTTTTTCAGCTTTTGCTTTCACTCAAAAATATTTTTTCTTTTCTTAAAAGCTGGGCCAAACACCATTATCTTTTAGAAAAAACTACTTTTGAGTTTTGACCTTGAAGAAGCTTGACCAAATTGGATAATATTAGTAGAGAGTTTATTCCCCTGTAGGTTAGGTAGCTGTATTTGGTCACTTTTGCTAAGCTTGTCGCCCAACATGAATCTTTGTGGGGCATATAGTAGTATGCATACTTTGGGGTGCTAATAACCAAAGTCAAGTCTTTATTGGCTGCAAAGTGATAGAAGCACGTTTAGCATAGTTTTATATTCATGGGAGTGTCCGCTTACTCAACTACTCTTTTTTTAATCAGTAAAATGTCATTAGGTACATAATCAAAATGCTGCATTTGCTTAAAGATTAAGCCTTTTGAAGATCTTTAAAGATCATGCCTTTTGCAGATCTTTAAAGATCTTGCTTTGCATAAAGATTATGCCTTGTGATCCTAGTTGTGGATTGGGTGTCCAGTTCTTTTTTAAAGGGCAACCACCATGTTCCTTTTTCTAAAAAAAAAAAAATCTTCTAAGACGAGTTAGGGTTCTTCATATTGAGCTTCACCATGTCATGAAATATAATTAGAAAGCTTACTTTGTCTCCTGTGACATTAAGTAACGAAATGGCTACTCTGCTTAAGTTTTTGTTTTTATCTCAGTTGCCAGGTCAAAAAATTTCTTTTCATGTGAATGGTGAAATTCTCTTTGAATTGCTTCCAAAGATACCATGAAGAAGACCTCTTCAACCCTCTGTGATTCTCGCAATACCGTTCAGTATTATTATGCTCACTGCTTAGTGCTTATAGTCAAATTTTTTTGCTAACTGAAAACTGGTAGTTTAGGTAAAGCATAGCTGATGTATATTTGTGTGGAACTTTATCATCGAGCTTTACTGTTACAACAACTGCCACTTTGTTGGCAATGATGAACTATATATTCCGGATACAGCTTTTACAGACAGGTTGGTATTCAGCAGTTTTCGTATAATTTATCTGACAGTTTGCTTATGCCATTTGTAGGGTAACGATGTTGGCACCCAATACAGGTCTGGAATTTACTTTTATACACCTGATCAAGAGAAGGCAGCAATAGAAGCACGGGATATACAGCAAAAGATATTGAACAGGAAGATTGTTACTGAGATTTTGCCCGCTAAGAAATTTTACAGAGCCGAGGAATATCATCAGCAGTACCATGCAAAGGGGGGTCGGTTTGGCTCAAAGCAGTCTGCTGACAAAGGGTGCAATGATCCCATCCGATGCTATGGTTAAGGCCGTTCTATTTGCAGGAGGAAGAAAAATGGATTCCCTGTTTGTTCTTATAAGCTATGGCTGTTAATAGGCTTTAAAATTGTGATTTTATACTAGTGTATTTATTTAATTGACACCTTATATACTTTACAGGAAATAGCAAACAGTCTATTATTGTAGTTTCAGGCTGTTTCATCTTTGTTGAGTGTCATTTCGAGTGAAAGCTCTCATATCAAAACCTCCATGACATAAATATAGTAGATATTTGGATGATCTTCAAGACTAACTGTATAAGGGGCAACATAGATTGTAAGAAGTAGTACCTCCATCCCCAAATTAATAAATATTTGGGGTTTGGCACACCTACTAAGAAAGCCAATGACATTCGTCAAAGAGTAACAACGACAACAACAGACTCAATATAATCCCACTAGATAGGATTTGAGGAGGATGAAGTGTACGCAGATTTTATTTTTACTTGTAAAGATAGAGAGGCTCTTTTCCTGGACCCTCGGCTCAAGAAAAGATGAAAAGGCAGCACTAATAAAAGCCAGTAACGGCAGCAAGATAAAAAAATAAAAGAAACAAGCAAATAACACTAGAGATCTAAGAATAAGCAGAAATAAAAAGCTACTAATGTACTCTTATAATGGAAAAGAGATCCACGTGGTAACTTATTAATCCTCTACATTGATACTCGATTTTCACACCCTCCTATCAAGGGTTATGTCCTCGGTAAGCTAAAGCTGCGCTAGATTCTACTTAATCACCTCTCCCTAAAGACTTCTGTAACCTACCTTCCCTCTCCTCAGGCTCACCATGGCCAACCTCTCACACTTCTTCGTTGAAGCATCTACGCATCTCCTCTCCACATGTCCGAATCATTTCAACCTTCCTTCACGCAATTTATCCACCAGAGGGGCCACTCCCACCTTACCCCTAATCACTTCATTTCTAATCATATCTCTCCGGGTATACCCACACATCTATATCAGAATCTCCATTTCTACAACCTTCATCTTCCAGACATGAGTTTTCTTAACTAGCCAACACGCCGACCCATACAACATAGTCGGTCTAACCGTCATTCTATAAAAACTTTCCTTTAAGTCTTGACGGCACCTTCTTATAATATAAAATGCCAGAAGAAAGCCTCCATTTCATCCATCCTGCTCTAATACGATGTGTGACATCATTGTCAATTTTTCCATTGCCTTGGATAATTGACCCAGGTATTTGAAACTTTCTCTCTTGCGGATGACTTAAGTATCAAGCCTTACATCCTCGTTTGCTTCATGAATCGCATAATTGAACTTGCACTCCAAGTACTCTGTCTTAATCCTGCTCAACTTGAAGCCTTTAGACTCCAGGGTTTTTCTCCAAACTTCCAGCTTCACGTTATTTCCCTTCACTTCAGACCCACTACGGCGAACCTCTCACACCTCCTCATTGGAGCATCTACACATCTCCTCTCTACATGTCCGAATCATTTCAACCTTCCTTCACTCAATTTATCCACCACAGGGGCCACTCCCACTTTATCCCGAATCACTTCATTCCTAATCGTATCTCTTCGAGTATACCCACACATCCATCTCAGTATCCTCATTTCTGCAACTTCATCTTCTAGACATAAGCTTTCTTAACTAGCCAACACTCTACCCCATACAGCATAGTTGGTCTAACCGTCATTCTATAAAAACTTGCCTTTAAGTCTTGAGGACACATTCTCATCATACAAAACACCAGAAGCGAGCCTCCATTTCATCCATCCTGCTCCAATACGATGTGTGACATCATTGTCATTTTTCCATTGCCTTGGATAACTGACCCAGGTATTTGAAACTTTCTCTCTTGGGGATGACTTGAGTATCAAGCCTCACGTTCTCGTCCGCTTCATGAATCGCGTCATTGAACTTGCACTCCAAGTACTCAGTCTTAGTCCTGCTCAACTTAAAGCCTTTAAACCTTAGGGTTTTTCTCCAAACCTTCAACTTCACGTTAACACCGCTCCACATCTCGTCAATCAGTACTATGTCATCTGCAAATAACATGCACCATGACCCCCCCCCCCCTCGCCTCGAATATGTCGCGTCAGTGCGTCAGTGCAAAAAGAAACGGGCTAAGAGCGGATCCCAAGTGCAGACCATCACTACTGGAAAGTGTTCTGAGTAACCATCCATTGTCCTCACTCAGTCTTGGCTCTATCATACATATCCTTAATCACTCTAATGTATGCTATAGAAACACCGTTAGCTTCCAGACATCTCTATAGAACTTCCTTTGGGACTTTATCGTATGCCTTTTCTAGGTTAACGAACGCCATATGCAAGTCCCTCTTCCTCTCCCTATACTGCTCCACCAGCCTTCTCACAAGGTGAATGGCTTTTGTGGTCGATCACCCTTGCATGAATTCGAGCTGATTCTCGGAAATAGCATATTCTTCCTCATCCTCACTTTGACCACTCTCTCTCAAACTTTCATGTATGACTCAGCAGCTTGATACCCCTATAGTTGTTGCAATTTTGGATATTTTCCTTGTTCTTATGCAAAAAGATCATCACACTCCATCTCCCTTCTTCAGGCATCTTTAACGTCCTAAAAATGACATTAAACAACCGAGTAAATCACTCCAAGCCTGCGTTGCCCGTATTCTTTCAAAATTCCATCGGGATTTCATCAGGAACGGTCACTCTTTCCCTGCTAACTTTTTGCATAACCGCCTCCACCTCCCCAATCTTACGCTCCTACAATACCCAAAATTACGGCGACTCTCGGAGTGCTCTAAATCACCCAACACGATGCTCCTGTCTCCTTCTTCGTTCAAGAGTTTATGAAAGTACGTCAGCAATCATCGTCTAACATATGTGTCACACCCCAACCTTGGGGGAGTGGCCGGCACCCGGCACCCAAAAGGCCGAGCAAACCAACTGTGATATCTAAACTCTATAACGTGAATCATAGGCCGACAAGGCTACTGAATAACAATAGTAAGAAGTATATCATAACAACCTACAAGCGTTAAAAGACCCAACAACATATATATGCATAACAAGGGACAACAAGGCCACAACCAAGAAAGACAACTAGTCAGAAGGCCTGTAAGGCCAAACACAATACCTGTACACTGACTGATAGTCTGTAAGCCTCTAAGAGCACTAATATGCATCAACTGGTTGGGACAGTGGCCCCGACATACCTATAGCTATACTCTCTCTCTCTCTCTCTCTATATATATATATATATATATATATATATATATATATATATATATATATATATATATATATATATATATATATATAGATATATCCTGTTAATGACTCTAACCAAAGAACTCCGGAGAATGGGTGCGAACATCCCCGTCGAACTTTGGTATCCTACCGAGAAAGGTACAACAATCCGTCTACCGTACTCGCGGGCATGATCACAAACGCACAAAATGCGTCGACGAAAGATGTACCGAAGTATGTAAGGCGAGTAAGCATAAACATAACATAAGCATAAGAGATACACTTGGGAAAAGATGTAGAGACAACCTGAAACTCTGAACGAGGCCACTGAGGGCGACCATAATCATGACATCAATGTAAATGCATGCCTGTAAAATTATTCCTCACTGTGGTGGCATATATCATATCATATAACAATAATAAATCCCTCTCTGGGGTGAGCTCATCATCATAACATCATCTCTGCTCGACTGATCAGTGGCAATGCACAGCTACGTGCCTACCCGGCCGCCTACAACACGACTCGGTAAAGAAAGAAATACATCTAGGTGCACAGCTACGTGCCTACCTGGCCACCTACAACACGGCTCGGTAAAGAAAGAAACATGTCTAGGTGCACATATAAATGCCTACCCGGCCGACTATAGTGCGGCTCTGTAATGAAAAATTATACATATATATAAGTGAAATGCAAGACTGACCTCAGAAGAGGTATCATAAAAAGAGTCGGAGTGACCTATCATCGTTACCCTTTAACTATCGTTATTGTCGCTACGTTCTTTACCTTTCAATTTAAGAGACAAAAACATGGAGAACATATAAGATACTTGGTATGAGTTACACATGAAATAGAGTCCAACTCGTTCGGATGGTATATAATCAATCCAAGTTTAGCGGAAACATTCCAATTCGGTGGCCAAAAGAGATATGGAAGCATGAAAGGCATTTGATGCAATCATATATGAAATAAAGATTAGTCCATCACAAGGAAGCGTATTCATCTCATGTTTAGTGGAAACTTATATCTATGGAAGGTCCGTCATCTTTAAGTGATGGACAAGAAAGATAAGGATGCGGGAATACGCTTTAATACAAGCTATTTCAGAGAAGAGGTAAGCTTAACCATTTCGGGATATGGCCGACTCAAGTTTTACGATAACGTTTCAATCAATAACCAAAGAAAAATAGAAATATGGGCAGTACTTTAATATAAGTCATGTTTGAAGTAGAGGGCTGCTCAAGTATAAGGACATGATCGACTTATGTTTTCACGGAATGAATGTATCAATGAAACATTCGTCGAGTTCTAGTCATGCCATAAAAGAGAAGAGAAAGCCCTACATACCTCGTCGATGGAGTTATATACATTTCCCCGAGTCCTCGAACGTCTTGAGATATTCAAGATCAAAACCAAGGTCATAGCTTATAGAAATCTTCATTTAGACATTTAATCGAGCAATTCATGGGCGTGAATTTATAGGACTTTTTGTAGCGTAATTTCCTCTTAAAACACTACCAAATTCTACTTTTCTACTCCACCTTGTCAATACGATCCAATCCATATCAACACAGCTCCAAACAACACGTTAAAACCACATAAAACAGCCCAACTATCAAGCCAAGTCCATAAGAGTTCACAAGAATTGTCAAAGCTTATTCTATGGGGTTTTCACCAAATTTCTAGGTTTAATTACTTGTAGAAGTTCAAAGAGATCAAAAGGAAGTTAAAATATACCTTGGATGATCAAAATCACTCCAAACTCCAAGTTACTTCAAGGTGAAGTCCTTATCCAAGAAGCAAATTAGCGAAAAAATCACAATTCCGTAGTTGTCATGTTATTCTTCATGTTAAAGTTGATAGATTTGCTCTTGGTTTGGATTGAGATTGATGGAGGATTAATTGGAGAGGGCTTGAGAGTTTTACAGGTCATGTATGGTGAGGAAATGGAGAAAAAATCGTGAAGAGGGGTCTTTTATATAACTTAAAGTGAGCAGCCACCGACCTTGGTCACTGTTCCCGCGGCAGTTTGCGTCCTTGGACGAAAATGTGAATATCTCTCTACTCCAATGTCATATCGATGAACGGTAAAGTGAAATGGAAACTAGACTCGTAGACCTTCGATTTGGTAGGTAGATCACCCCGTAACTCCAAGTAGATCGAGAGAAAAGCCCCGAGACATCTGACCCAAATTTCAGTGAAATTTACGAACTTAACTTGCGACGCCCTTTGTCGACTTTCGTAGTACAACTCGTTTGACTTCCAAACTTGAAAAACGACCATTATATGATTAAAATACTTCATATTATTACTTTCTTAGCATGTGAAGCACTCCTAATCTCACCCAAAAGTACAAGTTATCGTATCCCCAACTTGCCGACGTTTGACGAAACTCATGCTTCTTTGATTCATTCACCCTCCAAATCTTCTGTCACTTACTAATATTATTTATAGACTCTGGTAAACATTTTTATTAATAAACTCAATCCCTTTTATCCTCAACATAATTTCTTTTTGAACTTACGTCGACTAACTCATGATGCGACTTTAACGTGCGAAAATCCGAGGTGTAACATATGCATCTTCTACAATACCTTTTCATCGTCGTGTTTGATACACTTTACTTGGTCCAGGTCACGGGGCTTCTTTACCCTCACCTCGGCTAGCCCGTACAGCTTCTTGTCCCCACCATTTTCCTCAAGTTCTTTATACAAACATCCAAATGTTGCATTCTTAGCGGTCGTAACTATTAACATCACCTCCTTTCTAGCCTTCTTATATTGCTCCCTATTCATCCTCTTCTCATTCTCGTCTTCTCTCTACTAGCTTCGCATACGCCACTTTCTTGGCTTTCACTTTATGCCGGACCTCTCCCTTCCATCACCAGTCTTCTTTATGTTCGCCAGAGTAACCATTCAGAACCCCTACCACCTCTCTAGCTACTTCCCTAATGTTTGCCGCTGTGGTAGTCCACATACTACTCCCGTCACTACTACTCCTCTAGGCCCTATCCTCTAGGCAATTTCTCACCCAACTCCTGAGATTTGTCCTTAGTCAATGCTCCCCACTTAGTCTTAGGTTGACCATATACAACCCTCTTTCTCCTCGTCCTCTTAAATAACCAAGAGCTTATGTTGGGTTGTGAGATTATCGCTCAGGATAACCTTGGAATCCATGTATAAGCCTCTATCACATTTTCTAGTGAGTAGGTAATCAATTTGGGTCCTGCCACCGAACTCTGGAAGGTGACCAAGTGCTCGTCCCTTTTCTAGGAACTGGAGTTTGCTATCACCAAGTCAAAGGGTTTCATGAAATCCAAAAGTGACGTTCCTCTCTCATTCCTATCTCCAAACTTGAAGCTCTATGCACATCATCATAACCCCTAGATGTCACCCCGATGTGGCCATCAAAATCTAATTTGTCTTCAGAATACCACACACAACCTCGTCCAAGTCTTCCCAGAACTGTCTTTTGATTAATCAAATGGTAATTTTTCAATATTATCCTTTTACTTCTTCTCAAACTCTTCTTAAAACTAGAGATAGTCAATGCTGGGATTTGGAAAACTCATTTGAGAGAAGCGTAACTTTAGAAAAAAATAATTAATACCTTTTGGGCTTTAAAAATCATTTATTTTGGACCAAAGAAACAGTGCTAGGAATTTATTTATTTGGAAATGGAGATAGTAGTTCGTAAGTGACTAAATTTTTAACACTTCTATACTTGAATTTCAGATGTAAAACTTAAATTAACCACCAACTCCAGAAATTTGGATAGATGACAGAGTTTGTGATGACTTTTTGAATGGCTCCGTAGGAAATGACGTCATTTGAATTTCTTGACGACTAATTAAGGCACAATTTTTTTTTTCAGTTTTATTATTTTCATTTCTTATTTCTTTTATATTGATAGTGCTTTACTTGAGCCGAATGTCTACCAAAAAATGTCAAGACAGGAATAAAGTTGCGTATACACCACCCTCCCCAGACCTCATTGATGAGATTATGTTGGGTATGTTGTTGTTGTTTCCTTTATATTCCTCAGTTATTCTTCTATCTCCGTCACTTTCTTCTTTAACCAAATTGATCTGAGTTTGTAAATTTGGGTTTCATCTGAAATTACTTATCCTTTTCTTCTTTCAGTTTTTCCCCAAATTATTGAAAGAACATCTTCTTCATTACCATTTTCGTGATCTCATTCAATCTTTTTTAATAATCAAACATTTACTTGAGGATGAAAATTTCTGTCAATTTCCTCAACAAGAATATATTTTTAACTTTGGATACTTGCAATTTAAAAGAATACAAACTTATCAACCTCAACCAAGCCCTAAATTTTGCAGCACATTCACTATCTATAAATCTGAAGATAGGTAAACGCGTTTTAGTACTGAAAATCTGAAATAAAGTAAAAGCTGTCCAAAACTTATCAAAATACACTTAGCCAAAAATCTAGTGACAAAGAACAATTAAGTTCAATAATCAACACCAACAATTAAGTTCAATAGTCAACACCAAGAGCTAAGCTGAACTCCATGAAAGCCGAACTAGATGAATTCATTGCTATTAGTGCATGGAAATTTCAGTTCCCTAATACAACCATGTGACAAGCTAGTATTCATTGCTACTAAGTGCACAAAGAATTCATCCGCTGATCGATAAGTAGTCCGAAATTTCAAGCTGTAGAAACCAATGAAATCAAATTAGACTACACAAAGATTAAACTAACACTCAATTGATTCACACATACACGACAGAAACAGAAGAGACCCGGGAAAAAAAAACATTAACTGAACAATCTCGTCGTGTTAATCTAATGAAGAATATAACTTGTGAATTGCAATAGCGAAAGAGCGTGCAGTGTTGCAATCATGTACAAATTCACTACTTAATAGGAGAATAGACATTTGCAGTTTAGATAAATGTTTCTTTTAAGGATTTTGGTCAAGGGTGGTAACACTTGTTTCAGCAAGTCTCAAATTAAGAGGACCAATAAGTGTCAACTCCCTCATGTAGTCATACAACCATCTAAGTTATTCTACTATAGCATTCAAGACCAAATAAAAGTCACAAAAGGAAGGAAATTAAGTATAATGCAAGTTACAAAGAGATCAAAGTTCGCACAACTCACAAGAATGGAATAACAAGGGATCAAAAAGTTGGGACGACATGATAAGTGCACACAGATTTTAAAATCATACTTCGAACACCACATGAAGAGGATTACTCTTACATGAGTAGATCATTAATGTACTCAGAATCAAACATCTAAATCTTAATGCACATCTTAATATTCATATGTATATTAAGATTCAGAGGTCTGAATCTCAATAAAAACAAATGAGGCCTAAAGTAAGCCTTATTTCATTAGGTCTAAAACAAAGAGGTCAAATAAGTGTTAACTCCCTTATGTGGTTATACAACCATCTAAGTTATACTACTATAGCATTTCAAGACCAAACAAAAGTGAAAAAAGGTAGGAAATTAACCAAACTGCAAGTTACAAGAGATGAAAGTTTGCACCATGAAACGTAAAAGGAATAACAGGGGATCAAAAAGTTGAAATGACATGATAAATGCAAAAATACTATAAAAATTATACTTCAAATATCACGTCAAGAAGAATAGTCTTACATGAGTAGTTCTTTAGTACATTCTCCCCTCACACTTACGAGAGCCACATCTGCAATCCTTTCTCTTCAGATTTCCATTTTTATCATAAACATGGTCAATCTGGTAGTTGTAGTGATAAGTAAGCTCCTCTAATGGAGCAATACTCTCGGAAGCGAAAAACATTACGTGAGGTACTCTCCTATCACCATGGTCGTACATGACATTTTGAGCATAAAGGTTCGGTGAGCAGCTATGGTTGATAAATCTTCCAACATTCCCATATTTTGCCGCATCAAGGGTAAATCCATCTTCATCCTTCCTCTTAACAGAATTTGACTCAACTTTGAATTTCTTATTACGCACAGCATTCCTTTTGGGAAATTCTTCATCATAGTTGCCGACATCAAACAAGTACTCATCATGATCTGTTCTAATTTCGGCTTCCTTTTCATCAAGCAACTCCCCAACATATTCACATATAAAACTTCCGGATGAGACGTTATCTCGTGACCTCAAACCCCATCCTCTTGATTCGGTCTTGAAAACCTCCAAATGGTACCGAGGACCATGTTGGCTAACTCTATTTTTGCAAGAGGGAGGACATTTGCAAGATGGACCACACTCATGAACAAGAGGCTTTGCTCTAATAACAGAGCCTCTTTTGTTGAATGGAATCTCACCCCCATTCCTAGAAGTACAACAACACTGCTTAGAATCCGAGCATCCACTTGTGCAACTGCAACCTTGAGGCCTAGAGATATAAAACCAATCTGGATACTGCATGCTGGTAATGTAAGTGAATGGTGGGGGTTTCTCATCATCCATTGCATTGACAGCAGGGATCGGTAACTTCTCCTTTCCTTGCGAGACATCATAGTCCACAACAAACTCCGACTGCATAACCTCCGTAACTGATTTTCTTGCCTTGTTAACATTTGCACGAAAATGATTTACCTTGCCTAAATTTGCGGGCCGTGATACTAGCTCACGAGTAAGTTTTGGTTGGTCAAGATTTCTTTTCAGTTCAAACTTGAAAACGTACTTTCGAGTTGGACCTTTTTCTTGCCAACACTTAGTCACAGTGTAGAGCCCATCGTAAATGTATCTTATATCACTCTTTTTACCATTCATTCTTTTTCGGCCACAAATAACCCTCACTGGATTTCCCAACTCCATGGAATTCTTCAAGGCAAGATTACCCCTTTCAAGCTTCTGATCTTCCATTCTTGCATTAACATAAACTTTTGGATTCCCACCTTGACCTACATAAATGAATGTTTGAGAAGATAGGGCCTCGTTCTCGTATCGACCAGAATCAACAATGCTAGTTGCAACATCTTTTCCGTTAATATTCGCATAATCGATACCCTTAATAAATTGGTGATGTAGTCCGATCATAACAAGTTCTGCCCTAAACCGGAATTGATCCCCAATTTTAACTCCAGGAACATGTCCAAAGGTCCACTCACAATTTACCCACTTTTTCTGATTTTTCAAACTCATTGCTGCCTCTATATGGAGACATCTTTTAGATTGTCCTTCATGTTTCTCTGCTTTATTTTCTCGCAAAAGTTTAGTATATAGGTCATCAAAAAGTTTCAGAGTCTCTCTAACTTCTTTCACTTTCTGAGTATGTTCATATTCAGTTAAAAATCCATGATTAGAAACACCACACATAACAGCAGAATTCCTTGAATCTTCTTGAGAAACTCCGGTACGTATTGGCTTCTTCATGACTATAGATTCACATTGATCCCAATCTGGCTCGAAATCGACTGCATCTTCAGTATTAATCATGCACTTGCCAAGGGATTCTAGACACCTACTTGCTTTTGCCTGCATTATCTCACCCTTGCCATCTTTCTTACCGGCACTTCGGAACTTGAGACTTAAATTTAGTGAGTTCCACTCGAAGGGGGATAAGATGCAGATTTCATCATCATCTACAGCACTCCTGGATTCATCATCAGAAAATTTTTCGTGATGATCACTCCTGCTTGTTTCCTTACTAGGTTCAGTTTGACTTCCAATTAGATTTTCCGGTGCAACAATAGCAGGCAATTCTGGTCCATTTTCAATAGGCCCAACTTTAATAGACCAATCACGTCTATGTTGTTGAGTAGATTCATCCTGCATAAGATTCTTTTTTTGATTTCCATTAGTAGGTTGACATGAGGTTTTCACATGACTTGAATTACCAACCTCTTCTGGAGGCACACCAGTTGCAACAAAATCATTCTTTTTAGCCTGCCCAAGAATTGGTGGAAAATCAATTTGCATATCTTTTGCCTCCGCTTCCCATTCAGTAGGCACAAAAACACTTATGGGCTCAGCTGACTCAATCACATTCATAGCAACTTCAGAACAACTTTTGATCTCAGCATCAACGGAGCATTGAGTACCACTTCCAATCTTCTTTTGAGGAACACAAGGACCACATTTCTCAGGAAAATTCCTCATAGAATCAACTTTTACACGCTTGGTAGTGGATGGGAATTCCGGGTAGATGGGAATTCTGCTTCCGCTCGTTTGACGAACAAATGGACCACAATTTTCAGGAAAAGTCCGGGTAGTATCAACTTTTAGGTGCTTAAATGTGGAGGGAGATCTAGTATCAACGCTCTGATATACTCTCTTCCCTAGCATCTTTGACGGACTTGTTTCCGCTAACACAAATATCTACATTTTATAAAAGTCGGCACAATTTAGAACCCTCCTATAACCCAGTTTTACTGATTGTACAATAGCAAACAATTTTACGATAAAACAAAGAGATAATGGTCAAAAACACACATGAACTATCACTTTTTTGCAAGTTTCACACCCCAACTATCAACAGTTCTCTTTTCCCTTTTCCTACCTAAACTATCACAATCAATGTATTAAAACACCCATAGTGACACTTCAAGTAGGAGAGGAAACAACTGATAGTTGACCTAGTCAGTTTCGAGGTGTGTTTTTAAAAAAATAGACAGTGATAGTTCAGTTACGAAAAAGGAACAACTGATAGTTGGGGTGTGGAACTCCAAAAAAAAAGTGTTTTTGACCAATTAAGTCTAAAACAAATACATTGCATGACTATTAACAGCTAACAAGACAAGGCATTGCAAATGTTGGAACCAAAAAAAAAAAAAAAGGGTTGCAGCTAAGGAAAACACAAAAAGAAACAAAAAATTTGAAGATAGGAGCAGATATTAATAGCCTGTTTAGCCAAACTTCTAAAATCAGCTTATTTTGAAAAGTATTTTTTTACGAAGTGCTTTTCAAAAAAGTACTTTTGCGATAAACAATTTGTGTTTGATCAATTAATATAAAAAGTAATTTCGAGCAGCAACTAATATTAATGTATGGTTTTTTATGAAACCATGCTTGTATCTATTGTTCTTAAAATTATGTGGTATGGTGCTATAAACCCGTTGTAATTATGTGGCTATATAACCATGAAAAAATTTCAATTTTCGTAACCACGGAGTTGATGGTTTTTGCGTGGTTACGTATTTCATTTTTCCATTATACCCCACCCTCTACCACCCCCACCCACCCCCACCCCCAACAACCCCACCTCACCCACTATCCCTCACCACCACCCAACCACTCACCCCCACCCTCATCCCACAACAACCCACCCCCTCCACAACCCACTACCCCTCACCACCACCCAACCCCACCCCACAACCACTCACCCCACCCTACCACCCCACTACCCCCACCTCATACCACAACCACCCCTTCTACCCACTCAATGACCGCCCCCACCCAACACCTACTTATTTTTTAAAATTCCTATTTTATCATTTACTTGAGTTTTATTGATATATATATAAACTAATTTCTAATTAAGAGTTAATGGTATTTTAGTAAACTTACAACTTATTATACAGTATCATACAGTCAAACCAAACAATGCAAATGTTATTAAACCACAACAAACGATACAGGTTATCCAAATATTATCTTCACTAGTACAGTACAATACAATACAACACCATACTATACCATACCATACTGCACATTAATGAACCACGGGAAACAACCATCCAAACAGAGTTAGCGCTTTTGGCTTCTCAAAAGCTTGGCCAAACAAGCTATAAGAAGAGTAAAAAAACTCACATTAGGGCTAAATGAGATTGAAAAGAAACCTGCATGCAGAGCAGAATTCTGAAACCCTTTGAAAATGGCAGTTTATTGACTTGGATTTGGGAGGGAAATTAGTGCCATAGAAATAGGTGAATTAGAAGCATTTACTAGATTAGCACCGAAAGTACTGTTACCACTCCTCTTTAAACTAATGGGTTATTATAATTAAAACTTTTTCTACAGAAAATAGTGTTGGGAAACTTTTTACCAAAGGGGAGAAGAAAAGCAGTTAAGGGCTAATTCTGCAAATAATTACTAACTGAGGGACTATTGTAGCAAAGTGTTTGACTGAACACTAAATTTTAAAATCAAAGGAGATTTTTGAAATTTATAGCGTGTGAATATAAACATTAAGGTCCTAATTAATGTGATATAGTTTGAGTGGGTATAAAGTTTAAGAAATAAAGGAATGACTTTTGAATTTTGTGGTCTAAAACAAGCTAAATATATTTGTGTGGTTATAAATCACCTCGTTAAGCGTAAAAGGTAAAGTTTAAAGTTAAATTGTTGCCAAAGCCAGGCAGGCACACACAAGAAAGTACAGACTAAAAAGGAAAGTGTATCACATAAATTGGGACCGAAGGAGTACTAAGTACAAAAATGTGTCATAATTTTGGGACAGACTATAAAGGAAAAAGTGTTACATAACTAATAGCCTGTTTTTGAAAAATATTTTTTGTCAAAGGTGTTTTTTGAAAATATATTTTTTGGAGAATAGCAGTTTGTGTTTGGCTGATTTTCATCACTTTTGTCAATATTAGAGCACTATTTTGTGCTTGGCATATATTCTAAAGGGAAAAGGGTAAAAAATACTCCTCTATTTTGGGAAAAGGGCTACAAATATCATCCGTTACGAATTTGAGTCGAAAATACCCCTCCCGACATTAAAGTTTTCAAATATACCCCTCCTGGCATTAGTTAACTTCTAGGACCCTTTTCAAATGTGTGTTGGGTCGGGTTTAAAAAATAAAATCGTGTTATTTTGGCGAATTTGAATATTTCTGTTAAGAGGGGTATATTTGAAAACTTTAACGAGGGAGGGTATTTTTGACCCAAATTCGTAACGAAGGATATTTTTAGCTCTTTTTCCAAAATGGAGGGGTATTTTTACCCTTTTCCCTATTCCAAAATGCATCTAGTAAAAGATACTACTACTTTTTTTAGCTTTTGAAAAATAGCTTTGTTACTACTAAAAAATATTTATTTTTTTCTTCCAAGCTTAGTCAAATGTCTCAACTTTTTAAAATAAGCACTTTTAACTTTTCAAAAGCTTAGCTAAACAGGCTATTAGATTCTCCAATAGAAAGATACATTAAGCATCCTTATATTTAAAAATTATCACAAATCCATAGTCCAATTGTGAGTTCGTAAAAATATAGTAATGGGAGAATGATAAAGGGGAGAGAGACAAATTTAACCTAAACTTTGTGAAACAATTTAGATCTACCCTCCATTAATAGTTGGGATTACTTCTACCCTTACCATTGCCAAAATGTGCTAGAACCTTGTTGATTATGGCCTCATTTGTTTACATTAAGATTAAAACGTTTTAATCTGAATGCACATATGAATGATTGAGATGTTGTCTACATCTAAACACTGAATGATTAAGACTGTTTGTTTTTCAACATCTGGATGTGCATAATGTATCTATTTAAATATACAATTCATTTAAAAAAGTAAATAAATATTAGAAATCAATATAAATCTAATAAGATAAAATTATTATTTGATTTAAAAAATGAAATATTTATGTTTGCTAGTGATGGTGGATATGCTTTGTAGTGGTATAGTGACTGGCACGGTGGAGGTGATTGGTGATGGTGGAGTTGGTTGATGTTAGTGATTAACGGTGTTGGTGGTGGCGGCTAAATAATGTGTGGTGGTTGGCGATGGTATTCGTGGTAGTTGGTAGCTATACTAGTTATGATGGTAGAGGTGGTTGGTAGTAAAGTTTGACCGGTGGTGGTAAGAGCTGATAGTGGTAGCGGCGACTACAACGACGATGACAACAACAGTGGCGATGGCTATTGATATAATTATAATAATGAAGGTGGTAAATGTGGTACGATTGATGGTAGTGGTTGTAAGCGGTGATCGGTGATGGTTGTCGGTGGTGATTGTGATGGCAGAGATGGTTAGTGATGGTGGCTAGCAGTTGACTACAATGATGACGGTTGACAATAGTGGTGGTGATGGAAGAGGTGTTTAGTGATAATGAGTTAGTGGTGACCGTACGAGTGTGGTAAGTGGGTCGCAAGGGAGAGTGGACGGGTCAAGAAAGGCGGGGGGCGGTGGGCGGGGTGGTGGATCAGATGGCAAAGGTGGTTAGGGGTGGGGCAGGGGTTGGGGTGGGGTTGGTGGGGTCAGGCGGTGGAGTGCGGGTGGAGGTGGAGCTGATGGTTGTGGACAAAGTGGTAGTAAAAGTTATCCATACAAAAATACTTCTTAATGATATTAAGACTTTGTTTAAGATCTTAATGATTAAGACTTATTCAGACCAAATAAGTGCTTCAATCTTAATATAAACAACTGCACTTAATGGCCTAAGGTATGAACCATTCAGGTTCAAACATCCATTAAGTACAAATAAATGAGGCCTAACAAAATCTTTCAAACATATGATCCAAATGGGATGACTTGTATTGTATCCAAATTGACCCGCTGGATATCGCTATCAGAAAATTGCTAATTTCGGACAAACGTCCAATCGAACTTTGCTCGTCAGCAATGGGATTCCAACGAAAAATCTATCCGAAATATTAACCAAGAGCCAAATTCCAACGGATTTTAATTAATAGATAGTTGTTAAAGTCACCCATATTTATAATTGTTCATATTAATATATATTGAGAAATAGGGACCTAAAAGGCTAAAACATACCTTTAAAAATAAAGTTGATAATGCTCTTAACCTTATGCTTTTGCCCAAATGAGAGAACTCTTATGATTTTGCCTGGTTGACTGACAATACAAAAAAAAAAAATGAAAATACATTAAAGATTACAAAAGATAAAAAAAAATAGTTAGTATTATAATTAAAATGCATTACACCTTTCAATATTGACTTATAAGAATTTGAGGATGCAATTAAACTTGAGATGACTAACATATATTTTTAATCCTAAAGAAACAATTGTTATTATCTGTGTTCCGAATAGTAATTTAATAAAGCAGTTTCTGTTTTATAATCTGGAAACAGAAAAAAACACTTAAACAAAAATTTAGAAAAGCGGAAATTTATTCCTAGTCCACAACTTGTTTGTGTGTCCTTATGGAATTATATCCCCTCACCGTTGTTAAGAATTTGGTTACTTCCTTCCGGGATAGAACGGAAAAACGTTTCTATAATAATAGCAATGAAAAATATAAAACTCCGGCGAACTCAAATGGCGGAGCAAACCATATCACACTTGCTTTTAGTTTAAAAATGATGCACACGAGAAGAGAAGTGTCGTTTATTCACCAACCAATACAAAGAGGATAACATTGTTTTTAAATGAACATAATAAAATCTAAAATATAAGACGATAGAGTTGAGACCTGAAGATCAACAACAACTGAAAATATGAAGTTAGAATTATCTCCCAACAATCAAATAAAGCTCACACCCATTCTCACTTAAAGAATATGTGATTGTATTAATAAAAATAGAGATTTATTGTTCTCAATCTTCATAATTGAGATAGATGGAGAAGACAAGATATTCAAAGGTTAGTTAAATAATTTTGAGGGTCAACACAGCCAATAAAGGAATTTTGCACATGATTTGCATAGAAAGTCATAGGCTTTCATCACCCACTCATGCCAGCACGCTAGCCCTTTTCCAACCTAGTAGAGGGGCTATTAGTTGTGACGGCACAACATTCTAGTAAATATGAAAAGACAATTGAAATTACTAATGACAGATGGAAGTTGAGAGTAGAACATGTTCGACGCCTTGCCCTTGTATCCATAGCCTTAAATTGAAAATGAGGTTATCGGTTAATCGGATATTGATCATTATAAGTTTAACTGTTAAGACTTCACATAAAAATTTCATTATAGATTTAAAATAAACTGGTGATAGAAGAATTATCTGACTGGGTTTCTTCCTACAAGACACAAGACAAATGTTATACACATTCACACACATCTAGTACCATGTAAACACAACAAAGTAGAGGACAATATGCACATTCTAATAAACAAATTCTACAAAATATAGTTAACATGATACATGGAAACAGTTCCCAAATATTGAAGTAGAGATGTTTGAGAAATTAGATAAATTACTATTGGGTTATCGGTTCACCCGTTAAAAAAAGTAAACGAAACCGAGAATCGAAAATAACCCAACAATTTGGGACAGTGAACCGATACCCCAATAGTTAAACAAATAACCCGAACCATTAACCCAATAACCAATTATCGATTTGGGTTATTGATTTTACCATTAATGCACATCTTAACATATACTACACACACACACATATCTCAACACATATATATATATATATACACACACACACACACCCTAGAGGTTAAACCCATCAAATTAAAATCCTAGCTACGCCTTAGTCCTTCGTGTGCCTCACGGCATTTTTTAAGCGCCTCACCTAGGTGCAAAATTAACCAACATTGTGGTTACAAGTCCGTGTGCCTCATGGCGTCTCTCAAGCGGCTCACCTATGGGCGAAGATAACACTGTGGTTACAGGTCAACCCAACACTGTGATTGCAGTTCAAACCCTATATCGGTATTAATTTTTTTTTAATATATACATATAATTTATTCAGAATCCAAAAAGCAAAAATATTACAATTCAGAACCCATAAACAACAAAAATTGGCTCCGCAAAGAAAAGAAATTTATGTCAAGGAGATTAAGCTATAGAATTTCAAAACACCAAGAAACGAAACAACTTACTTCAAGTATAATTTCAAGTGTTGGCTTCATAAAATTAAAGCGTTTTTTAAAACCAAAATCACCACAACACAAAAGGTTGCTATGGTCCAAAAATATTAGAAGAGGATGGAACAAGGGTGTGCCAATACCAAGCTCCTATTTATACAAATCAAGTGAACGTAAAATAAGGTATGCATTTAATTTGATTCCTATTCAAATTGGGTTTCTTTATATACAAAGTTGCCATAATTATCAACCCTAATTAGGTAAAACTCTTAAGTCGGCGCAGTTTTCGTTTCCACTTCCCTTGTTTATTTTCCTTTTTGTATTAGGATTCGCAAAATGCCTTTCCTATTAAATCATGGGTTCCACAAGGAATACAAGCGCAATTAGGGGTGTTCATGGTTTGATTAAAACCGGATCCAAACTGAAATTTGAACCAATCTGATTAAATAAATCGGCACTTTTTTTGTTTTGGTTTGGTTTTAAATTTTTAAAAACCGATAATATTTGATTTGATTTTGGTTTTATTAAAATAAAACCAAAGAAAAAATCGAACCGAACTGACAAAATATATACATAATATTTATAATTATATATGTAAATAATATATAAAATTAGATCGAAATTATCATGAAATTCATGAAGTTTAATCACATTTTTTCTTCCATAAGGATTTGTCAATCTTTCTTGTGCGATAAGAAGATAAGTTTAAAAAATCTTTAGTTTTTGAGTATTCTAACTTACATAGAATATATATAAGACATTGTATAGTTAAATAATATTTGACCTGTTCTGCGTATATTTAAACGAAACAATGTTATATTTACCTAATAAAAATCTTGTCACTTTATTTGTTTGTATAACGTGAACAAATAATAGTAGAAAAAAGAAGGAAAGAGTATATATTTATGTATTGTTAAAATAGGATAACCGAACCAAACCGAACCAAAACCGATAAATGTATATTATATTTAGTTTGGTTTGGTTTTAATATTTAGAAAACCGACTGGGTTAGTTTCGTTATGACCAAAAACCGATCCAAACCCAATCGTGAACACCCCTAAGTGCAATAAGCATAACATCACTAATTTTTATCACTGTTTGGTCAAACTTTTGAGAGTCTAAAAGTGCTTATTTTATAAAAGTGAGGTGTTTGGTCAAATTTTTAGAGAAAAATAAGTGCTTTTATGGAGTGCCAAAAACTGTTTTTCCCCAAAAACATTTTTAAGAAAAAAATACAATTAGAAACATCTTTTAAAAGTTTGGTCAAACATTAATTGTTGCCCAAAAGTGCTTTTTTGAAACGCATTTTTTAAGACGGTACTTTTCAAAATAAACTGATTTTAAACGCTTAGCAAGATAAGTTTTCTATGATTTCTATACTTATACGTGTTTGATTTACACCAAGCCAAACAATTTTATTTAAAGAGTTGCAAACTAAAGTGAGAATACATAACACCTAATTATGGTTAAATGATAAAAGTTCATATTCGAGCGCTGATTTTATGCAAATATCAACTGCAACTGATCTTTTTCCTCTTCCATAATACTAGATGGGCGAGCACGGGCCCAACAAGTTGGTTTTTGACGCACTCTTTTTTGCAGCTTTTTTGAGGTGTACAGCTAAAGCCTAAAACAGTTCACTTCTCTTGACCAAAAGCCTCGGTACCAACATAGGCAGAACATGACATTTTTCTATTATATACCAGTTATGTGAGGCCCGTGCTAAGCCCGGGCCCAAACTCAAGATATAAAAGTAGATATTTTAACTAAAGAAATATAATTTGTGTTAGTACAAGTGTACAACAACAACAACAACCATATACCCATTGTAGTCCCACAAGTGGGTAGTTATATGAAAGCAAAATTTTCATTCCACTCCTTTAATATTTTAACTTCCATTTTGATGAAATTATTTAATTCAAATCAAATTCGGAACCAGAATTTGTCATTATAACTTATGTATCCTAATTTTCTGAAGTTATTTAGTTCTAAATAAATAATCTATACATAATTAATGAATTTTTAAGACAAATACATAATTTAACTTGTGCGACGAGATGGAGCTCCTCTCTTCATCGGGGATTAGGGGGTTCGAACATGGATATGGAAAAAAAATCTTTGGAGGAAGCGCTCCCTCCGAATAGGCGCGATGCGGTGATGTAATTATCCGGATTAATTGGGCTCAAATGCGGATATCGAGCACCAATCATAAAATCAAAGAACGTGAAAAATGAGGTAGGAGGTTCGATAGCTTTTGAAAAGTAGACTTTAAAAACAAAAACAAAAAAATTGACTTAAATAAATAAGATTAGGACCTAAAAGTAATTAATTAAAAAAATTTAAAAAATTTGAAAATTATTGTGAGGACTACAAAAGTCCCCAGGTTCGATAGCTTTTGAAAAGTAGACTTTAAAAACAAAAAACAAAAAAATTGACTTAAATAAATAAGATTAGGACATAAAAGTAATTAATTAAAAAGTTTTTAAAAAATTGGGAAATTATTGTGAGGACTACAAAAGTCCTCACATTTGCTCTTATATAATATAGTAATGTGTCCAAGAGGGACTAATACTACGATGAATACTTGTACCAAAAGCTATATAAATTATACACTTTAACCAACTATTTTTTTATCCCACGTGGACATATTTCTAATATATATAAGTGTCCACGAGAGACGAACACAGCAACAACAAATTGTACAAAAAGATGTCTGAGTTGTACACTAAATTTGGACTTATTTCAATTGTACTTGGTTTCTTTCCTTTTATTTTCAGTTGTGGGTCCACTTCATTTAACAAGTACTACTACTTGGTTTGCCACCTATTTTCTGTTCACGTGTATTCCACCTT
The DNA here is from genome assembly GCF_029784015.1 of Lycium ferocissimum. NCBI lineage: Eukaryota > Viridiplantae > Streptophyta > Magnoliopsida > Solanales > Solanaceae > Lycium > Lycium ferocissimum. Next base: position 23,085,893 of record NC_081342.1, read on the forward strand.
TACGTTATCATATTTCTTTACTTCTACACTTCATTTTATTAGTCTATTATAGAAAGCACATGAAATTGTACTCTAAGCAGGGACTAACATGTGTATATTTCAGAAGTTTAACATTAATTCTACTTTTTGTGTTTACTTTTTAAGTCCCCACGTGTCCGCAGTGTCTCAATTGTCCTTTTATTTTCTTCATTTGACATATAATCCCTCTGTCTCAATTTAAGTGTCTAAGTTTGACTAGACACGAAGTTTAAGAAATAAAGATAGACTTTTGAATTTTGTGATTCTAAATTAAAAATGTGTATAATATAATAAAATATTCTTTGAATCTTTTGATTATAAACTTGACATATAGGATATTTGAATTGTCAACTTACTAAATATAAAAAGAGGCGGACATAACCAAAATAAGATAAATTTTAACAACAATTGAGAAATTAAGGGGAAAAATAAGAGGAAAAGAAACAAAATATGGAGACTCACTAAGGAGAATCGCGGTATCCTTTGCAAATATACAAACCATAAAAACTAACTAAAGTGAGTAATGCCTTTCTTGTTCACTATTCCGGTGGTCTCTCAGCCATTCTTCTACTTCTCCGGTCTTCACTTGCTCGATCTGGTTTTTTTCTAGGCTGCTTGGCAGTTCATATAGTTGGTACTCTGAATTTGAGATTTTCTTTTAATTTTTCCTGTTTAAATTAGAGTTTTGCTATTAATTTTTGTGATTTTATTCTACAAATTTCTGTGCTAATTAGATCTAACACAGTTTCTCAATTGCCCTTTCATTTTCTTCATTTGGCATATACTCCCTCTGTCTCAATTTAAGTGTCTAAGTTTGACTAGACACGGAATTTAAGAAATAAAAATAGACTTTTGAATCTTGTGGTTCTAAATTAAAAATGTGTATAATCTATCTACATTATTATAAAAGTATGAATATAAATGTTGGTTGATCAAAATATCCTTCAAATATTAAACAACTTTTATACCCTTAATGAGCTCTAATCCTATTTCTTTTGACATACTTCTTAAACCTAAACTATAAAGCCACGTGACAATCCTATTGCTACTAGGCAGTAGGAAGTAGGAAGTAGGAATTAACTATTTTATTAAGTAGATTAGGAACTTATCTTTGCACTATGCTTTTGTTTTTCTAAATCATTATATTAATTTTTATAAGATGAACATTTAACATACTATCTATCGCTTGGTGCACATATTTTTTACATGCAATGCACGTATATCCCCTGTGATAATTACCATCTATAATTTCATTTGTTTTCAACGAGCAAAATTTTTGTTGCTAACAAAGCAAGAACTTATCTTTTATGTTCGGATAATTTCTAACTATGTTAAGTTTAGAATTAGGTGACCACATGTAAATTAATTTATCATTTTAACATAATTTTATAATAATTGACAAGGTATTCATGGAACACGCGTACATAGAAGCTATAAATCGCAAGTTGAGGAGTATATATGTACCTTTGTCCTAAAATAAATATATACAATTACAAATAATATTATCAATAATTAGGGGTGTTCATGGTTCGGTTTGGGTCGGTTATTGATTAAAATCATAACCAAACCAAATAAAATAATAACCACCGGTTTGGTTATTGTTGGTTTGGTTCGATTTGGTTTGATTTTTCGGTTTATGATTAGCAGCCATGAGACTTATCAGTAAAACATTAAAAAGTTGAAAAAGACATGTCTTTTCTTTTTTTTTATTTGGTTCAAACGATAACTTTTATTTATAGTTTAAGGTGGAACATACATCATAGAAACATTTTCACTATTAGTGATAGTGTAGTACTCAAGTTACCCAAAGTTGTTAAACTATTACATACAGCTAAAAACTAACTTAGTAGTGGCTGCACCATTTTTGTCATCTTAATACACATACCTGGAAATAATGTAGAGCATAGGAGCTTTTAGTTGTTGTTGCAAACTGTCACACCCCTATCAGGAGTATGACGGGCTCCGACCCGTAAGCCGGGAACCACCTGACTTATGCGTTACTTTGAACATTACAAACCATAACTCAAAGAACACCTGCACGCAGAAAAGGCCCAACATAGGAATATCCGATCATTCAGCACATATGTTCATATGCGGACCGACAAGGTCGCCACAACATAACGTATATCATGAAGCCGGCAAGGCTAACAGTAAAGTATCAAGAACTCAAAATAAGGCCGACAAGGCCACCAATATATTATACAACAATATGAACCCGTGGAGCTACAAAACATCTAACTGTACACATACATCTACGAGCCTCTACATAGAATACAAATTATCATAAGGACAATACCAAATAAACTGCAGCTCCGAAGTAAGTCGAGTGCTCCTGAGAATTCACTGATAGAACACTTACGGGTCTGATCTGTCTCCCTGCCTACCTGCGAGCATGAGCGCAGCGTCCACAAGAAGGAACGTCAGTACGAATAATGTATGCGAGTATGTAAGGCATGAATAACAACATAATATAGATATGAAAGGTAACATGGAATATGAGAGATAACCTGTACATCTGGATGCCTCATAAGGCGGATGTCATGCATGCTTAGGCATTAAAAAAAACATTTCTATACATATACATAGTACCATGCCCGGCCATTAAGGCTCGATGTCATATATATAGTATCATGCCCGGCCATTAAGGCTCGGTGTCATATATATAGTATCATGCCCGGCCATTAAGGCTCGGTGTTATCATCATTAGCCCGCGTCCGGGCCTCCCGCTTCCGGGGCAATATCATAACATGCCCACTGCAGTGGTGTGCACATCTACGTGTCATGCCCGGCCGACTATAGCGCGGCGCGGTGTGAGAAAATATATATATAAAGCATGCATGAGAGCCAAATAAAAGCTACGACTCTATCGGAGTGACGTAAGGTCAGTAACCTCCGATTTATATTATGAAGCAATCATCATCGCTATATCTCACCTTGAAGGAACAATTATTATAAGGTGAGGTCAACAACAATGAATAAAATTGAGAAAATCACGAAAATAACTCAACATTCTCATATTCACATTGAAATCATAAGCTTGGGACTTTTAAATATGAAATCATCATTGTCGTCGTAATCATCATAGAAACATTCTCATCTTTAGCATCGTCATTAAGATTGTAAAAACATGTCCGTTGTTGTTGTCATAAAAGCTTATATAATCATAAATCTTTGACTCGGAAAATAGGGACATTTTGGAAAACATTTATGGATTATCAAGAAAGAAGTCATGCCTTTGAGTCATGAACTCTAACTTTTGGAAGTAAGGAGGTTATGAAACATATGTAGGGAATTATAACATAGGAGTTTCTAGAAATAGGATCATCGTCATCGTAAAACATGTTTATCTTTAGCATCATAAGAACCCTATGAATCATGAATCTCTGGCTTTTGAGAATAAGAATATTCTTGGAAAACATTTATGGATTCACAGAAAGGGATCATGGGACATTTGGAAAAACACCTATTGGATTCATAAGAAAGGAATCATGCCTTTAGAAGAAAGAGAAATAGCCTTAACATACTTGGAAGATAATTTCTCGACTTGCAACTTACTTCCTGTCTTGCAATTCACTTAAGATCATTCGTAGCCTCATAATCTACATATACGACCATTCATTCTATTGTTAGGCTCATCATCATACGCTCGTCTTAAACCCTTAATTTAAATCCACTTAGAATCTGCCGAAATTCGGCAGCATCTCCCCTGTTTATATGCCTAGTCCAAAATCACAATCTAATAACCAACAACAACAACAACAATACCAACATCACAACAACATTATCAACACCAATAGGCTCCATAAAACATCCCACACGATGTTTCCCAAGTTTCTTAGCTATCCAAATTATTATACGACTATTTAATAACTTTATCCCCGTAAATAAATTGAAATTAATATTAATAAGGAGCGATTCATACCTTATTCTTTCTAGAGCAGCAATATCTTCAATATTTACTTTGAATCCAAGCCAATTCCAACGCAAGACAAAACTATAATCGTGACTACATGTTGTCCGGACCTCTATTAATACTCCGTAACTTGAAATCTCTCAAAATCCTCGCTTTTATGTTATATATATGCTCTCATATGTGGCTGAATTTTCTAGAGCATTTGGGAAATTTTTGTGAAGAAAAAATGGGGTTTTGCCCCTTATATAGGGTGCCAAAGTCGGCATCACTGTAGCAGATCGTAGCACCGTAGCGATCAGCCAGAAGCCTCGCTCTCGCTCGCCTAACTTGTAACATACATAATTCGCTATTCCAACATCGTATCGATGAGCGGTTTGTTGCGTTGGAAACTAGACTCGACGAACTTCATTTTAAGCTTTTCAAACACCTTAACACTCCCCATATACCTGGAGATATACCCCTCCAAAGTTGACCCAAAATTCTATTCTTAATTCTGCCAATTTGTTCCAAATTTTCGACAAACTTATTTTCGTTGATTTGCTTGGTCCCAAAATCTTCCGAAACTCTGAATACATGATATTTATCACTAATCATACTTGATAATGGTCATGTCCTTTGGTTCCAAGGCTGTCCTTCCCGATTACGACTTACAAGATCATAATTCATCCTTTACTTAAACCATATACTTAATAATGTTTCGTTCCTTACACTCCAAAGTTGTTTTACCTAGCCATAGCTCGGCATACTTACATTCAAATTTAACCAGTGCTTCTCCAAGGTACGGGGTGTAACACTGAAAGTGTGGGGTGTAACACAAACATACATATTAATTAAACATAAAGACTACCTAAAATTAAAATGAAAATATATGAATTAAAAAAACTTTGTGTAATGATCCCAAACTTTGGGGCAGTACTTGCATTTTGCTCTCAATTCTCCTATTTTATTAAAAAAAACTTTGTGTAATGATCCCAAACTTCAGATGTTTTTCTATCATTATCCCAAGGCTAGGGTCTTGACTACAAGGAGTTGTTCTTTTCTGTTTTTAGGAGGATTACCCATGAAAGAAGTATTAGGGCATTACCATGTGCTTGAGTTGCAGCAAATACTAATGTTCAAGTATCTTCTATAGGAACCTCCAAATCTACAACACGTCCTTTTCATATGAAAAATATTAGAAGTTTAGGACTCATTCAGACAAGAAAAAAGAAAGGTATAAATTCGAAAAAGAAGAAGAAACAACCTAAAATCAAATGGCTGACAAAGAAAGGCTAAAAATTTAAGTTAAAGACATTAGACTCTAACGTGAGCTTCTGTTAGTAGGTTTACACTTAACACTTAAAAGAATTAAAAGACTTAAAGATATGGGCTTGAACATATTCTTAAAAACATGGGTCTTAAACAATCATCTAAAATAAGTAGACCAAAAATCAAATTAATGATTGAAAGGTATAAAATATTTATAATTATTTATGAAAAACTAATATTATACATATAAATAATTATAAAACTTATGTATATAATTTATCGGTTTGGTTCGGTTATTTAGTCGGTTATTTTTTAATAGAACCAAAACTAAACCAAATATTATAGGTTTTTAAAATTTAAAACCAAATCAAACCAAACCAAACCAAATGTCGGTTTTTTTATTCGGTTTGGTTAAATTTTGGGTTTGGTTTTGGTTTTAACCAAAACCGTGAACAGCCCTATCTATAATGTTTTTTACTATGATTGAGATGTCTGGGAATAACGTGCAAATGCACGTTTATAGAGACTAGTATAATAAAATATTCTTTGAACCTTGTGATTATAAACTTGACATGTAGGATATTTGAATTGTCAACTTACTAAATATAAAAAGAGGCGGACATAACCAAAATAAGACAAATTAGGCGGACATAACCAAAATAAGATAAATTTTAACAATAATTGAGAAATTAAGAGGAAAAATAAGAGGCAAAGAAACAAAATATAGAGACTCACTAAGGGGAATCGCGGTATTCTTTGCAAAATATACAAACCATAAAAACTAACTAAAGTGATTAATCATACTGGGCCCCGTGCATTGCAAGAGCATAATTTGCTAGTTCACGTACATGTGCGAGATAGATAACCATCACAAAAGCACTTTTATGTACATCCTTATGCATATATAATAGGATTCTTTGTCTACATTAGTGCAAAAGACACTAGTACATTAATTAGGCATAGTATCCAAAACTATCTTATTAGGCATAGTATCCAAAACTATCTATCATATGCACACTTCGTCATTTCCTATAAGCAAGAGTTGTAGTTTTCAGCTTAGCAGACAACTTTTTACCATTCCAGAAACCACTGCATAGGGAAAAGTTTTGGGAGTACCTTCAAAAGGCAAGTAAACACCGATCAACTAAACGATTGAAAATAAGAGGAGCTTGGAAAATATATTTTAGCGAGTAATTGGTGGGGTTGCTGATTCAGCTTATCAAAAGTACCAATGTTTGATGTCTTGCGCCGACCTACACAGATATGACTACCATCCTGTAACATCCACACACTAAGCATTCAGCCACCAAATGATGCTGGCAGATGATCATTAATTAGTACATCTATCTTCATGGAAAGTAGATCTTTTGAAGTAAGCTTTTAGGCAATCAGTAATTAAGATAAGTTAATACCAAACTATTCTAGCAGGATGTTTGCAATTGATCAGGCATCACTAGTTTTTCTTCTCAGTGTTCGGAAAAAAATACATGATGAATGGGAGTTACGCACTTATAGAATACCAGTAGAGTAAGATAGCAGAATATGATGTACTCTAGAACAGTTGGGATTCACCTATTGCCTCCAATATTTGTTTCATTTATAAAACGGGGTTTAAAGATGGGCAGATATGAGTTTAAAAGAAAATGACAAATCGCTTTACCTGTAAATCTAAAACATGGAGGCAACCAAAAACTTTCGAATCAGCATAAGCATCCTCCTCACTTCTTAATGACTGTATACCACCACTACAAAATGCCTTTATACACTGCATCAAGACATTATCAGTAGATAATTCAAGCAAAGGATAATGGAGAAAATTAGAAGGTAAGAATTCTTCCCTATAGGATTACTAATCAATATATAATTCAAACAGAGGACAATGAAGCAAATCAAAAGAGCAGTTAGGCGAAATGCATAGCAAAAAATTAAAACCATCACCAAAAGACCTGCTTGATCATTTTATTTTAGGTCCCACGTAAAATAAGTACCAGAAAACCTTCCTTACCTACGAACAATCACTACTAAAAAACTGTTAAAAATCGATGGAGAGTGTCGTCGCGAAAAACCAACGCACTACGTCTTTTTTTTTTTTTTTTTTTTTTTTGCAGAAATTGGCGCATATAATTCCGCCAAATTTATTACAACAAAACCGACGTGGGACGTCGGTTTTATTAAAAAAAATTGAATAATTAAAAACCAACAGAATAAGTTGATTTTATTTTTAAAAATATATTAAATAATTTATAATTCAATTAGTTTTTTAAATATTAATAAAAGAATATAATTTTGATTTTTTTTAAGAAACCGACGGACTACGTCATTTCTTTAATTATTTTTTATGGTCAAAGGCGGGTCAAAATTAATTAAAAAACTGACGGACTATTCCGGTTCAGTCAGTCGATTTTTTTTTTTTTTTTTTTTTTTAACATCAACACCAGACGGGATTTCTTTTCCCATTTCCCTCTTTCCCCAACACTTTAAAAAAAAAAAAAAAAAAAAAAAAAAAAAAGACTCTCGCTGCCCACCTCTGCCACCCCACCTGCCAACCACCGGCGCGACCGCACCTGCCGTCGGCGACCTCTCTTGTCCACCCCTTCCCCTCTCTCACCCCTTTTCATTGAGGTTAGTACTCAAATTAGGGATTTTAAATTTCTTTCAATGTTAGTACTTTTTGTAGATTTTAGGCCCAATGTTAGTCTATTTAGCTTTGTTAAACATCATTTGCAATCTTATTGATGTTGAATTTGTGAAAAAATGTAAACTTCATTTGACTGGTTTACTTTTCAACTTTTTTTTTTTGGCTTGAGATTATGCTATATTTTATGTTCATTGTCAATGTATTTGTGTTAGCTTCGTTAACATCATTTGTAATATTATTGATATTGAATTTGTGCAAAAATGTAGACTTTATTTGACTAGTTTTACTTTTCGATTTTTAGAATTGGTTGGGATTGTGCTTTTCAAAGTTATATTAAAGTTAGAATCCATAAGTTATTAAAGTTAGAATTGTTATTGAGCATTCAAAGTAAGAATTGGTTGAGATTGTACTTTCTTAAGTTATATTAAAGTTAGAATTGTTAAGTTATAATAATTTCTATAACCTCAAAACTAAAATGTACACTTTATTTGACTAGTTTTACTTTTCAATTTTTAGAATTGGTTGAGATTGTGCTTTTCAAAGTTATATTAAAGTTAGAACCATAAATTATTAAAGTTAGAATTTTTATTGTGAATTCAAATTTATAATTGGTTGAGATTGTTCTTTCTTAAGTTATATTTTAAATTAGAAATTTTAAGTTACAATATTTCTATAACCTCAAAACTAAAATGTAGACTTTATTTGACTAGTTTCACTTTTCAATTTTTAGAATTGGTTTGGATTGTGCTTTTCAAAGTTATATTAAAGTTAGAATTCTTAAGTTATAATATTTCTATAACATCAATAATTTGTGGATATATTTTTGTAGATGGATTATCGTATGTAGATGTATAATATGACTAATAGTGACCGTGTGGGTGTGAATGGTGAATTTGTTGAAGGTGTTAAAGGGTTTATCGTACATGCAATGTCGCTTCACCCTTTCCAAAATTTAGGGGTAATTAGGTGTCCTTGTTCGCGTTGCAAGTGTAGCAAGTATTTGAAACCGGAAACGGTTAAGCTTCATTTATATAGTCTTGGGTTTAAGAAGAGATATTTTGTTTAGACTGATCATGGAGAGACTGATGGGACAATGATATATTTTATAATATGGTTGTTGGTGAAAGTAGTAGGTCGCAGGAAAATAGTCATGTCCAATATGATAGAGTCAATGACAGGGTTAATGATGCTTTTGGGGTACATTCTACATTTGAACCTCCTCAACAAAATTTTGAGCAACCTCTCAATAAAGTAGCAATGCGCTTCTATCAAGAATTAGAAGAGGCTAGTCGTCCACTTTGGGTAGGGAGTCAGCATTCTAAGTTGTTTGTTACGATTAGAATGATTAATATCAAATCGATTAATTTATTCTTTGAAGTTGCTATGGACTCAATGATTAAGCTTATGGAGGAACTAGTTAGTCCGGAATTCGACATACCTAAGAGTTACTATCAAGCAAAAAGATTGGTTTCCAAGTTAGATTGTCGTATGATAGAATTCATTGTTGTCCAAACAGTTGTATGTTTTTCTATAAGCAAGATCTTTGATTTAAATGAATGTAAATTGTGTGGACATACGCGTTTTAGGCGGGCTGCTAGTGGAAAGATGGTTCCAATTAAGGCGATGCATTATTTACCTCTTATACGTAGGTTAAAGAGGTTGTTCGCATCGCCGAGTTCTGCTCCTCACATGAGATGGCACAGCGAAAATAGAAGGACACCTGTTGTTATGTGTCATCCATCGGATAGAGAAGCATGGAAACATTTTGATAGAACTTACCCTGATTTTTCTAGTGAACCAAGGAACATTCGTTTGGTTTTGTGTGCCGGTGGTTTCACACCAGACTCTATTTCGGCTGCACCCTATTCTTGTTGGCCTATATTTCTTACTCCATATAATCTCCCGCCTGAGATGTGTGTCACGACCCAATCTAGGGCCATGACAAGTGACCGGGCTTACCCAGCCCGATGCCCCAACATATGCTACTTGTACTCAATATGGCGATCAATAGTTTTTTTTTCTTTACTATGTCCGAAAATTCTAAATAAAATACTAAAGTCAATATGTAACTCAAGACGTCTTAAAGCGTACCGTCATATATACACATACGTAAATATATACATGACATAGGACAAGGCGGGCCGAAGAGGCTACCACTACTTTTGTACAACAATGTAGTGGTGACGAACTAAACGACCCATAACACCCACATTTTGTTCATGAGACTACTAAAAAGTATGACTGCAAAATATATACACAAAATTATACCAAAATAGGAACGACCTCAGGAACAAGTGGGGTTTGTCCGACTCTAGTTACGAATCCCCCTAAGTATTTGGATCGCCGAGTCGCGTCCACGGACACTGCGGGCATGAAACGCAGCCCCCGAAGAAAGGGGGTCAGTACGGAATATGTAAAGCGGGAATAAATGATAACCATCGCACAATTTAGGAAAGAAGGAATCATAACCAACCCAATACCTGCAGCCTCCGTTGGAAGAAATGTGAATATGTACACAAAATCTCAAGCAGGCTTCAAGTAAATAATTACAATCTAACTAACATTTTCAAAATAAATAATGTAATCTAACACACCTTCTTTAAGTGAATAATGCAATGCAACACACGTGCCGCTTCCGGCAAATTAATGATGGCCCCGCGAATTCCGACTATATCAATAATGGCCCCTTCGGGCGGCCGCCGGCTCTATATCAATAATGGCCCCTTCGGGCAGCCGCTTCCGGCTCTTTATCAATAATGGCCCCTTCGGGCATGAATGCAAATATGCAAATGTATGGAAATCTCTTTTAAAGAAAATCCATAACATAAACTAAGGCCATGTGTCACCTAGCACACTCAGACATAAGCTGAGGCCATAGCACACTCAGGCATAAGGCGAGGCCATAGCACACTCAGGTATAAGCCGGAGGCCATATACTATATAGCACACTTAGTCACGTCATGAAATCACCTAATAGCTTAGGCTCGAAAATCTCGCACCCCGCCGGAGTGGTTTGGAAGTCTAAATAATAAAATCTCGCACTCCGCTTCGGAGTGGTTTTGAAAATCGACTTTATGTTTCCTTTAGTACAAAACTAGTTTTCTTGAAATCATTAGTAAATCACAAACACGTTTCAAGTAAATCCGAGTTAGTCTACGAAAGTTACGAAATTTGTTGAAGTACGGAACCTAAAAACATTTCATAAGCCATATTTCGAAATTCAAGTATCATTCATATTAGGAAACTTCCGAATAATGATATGGACCAAATCAAATAGGGACTTTAAGATCATATTTACGTATCAAAATATTCATCAAAGACTTTAGCCCTATCGATTTTCTTTCGAACAACATTCGGAAATATACCAACTAAAATCTTTGAACATCATGTATATACATATCAAACCACATGGAGTATTTATGGAAATCAAAGACATCGGCCATCTAGTGGCGCTAAGAATAAAATTTTCCTTAGAATCATACATATACGTTATTTGTTCATTTCATAAAGGTCATGCCAAAGAAGGAAAGGTAGGCTCTACATACTGTCGGCGACTATTCGTGAATCCTTTTCGCCTCGTCGCCCTTTTAGCCTATTTATATAAAAGTAACGTTATCGTTAGTAACTATATTTCCAGTCCACAATTCTATAACCCATTTCTTATTGAACCTATAGTTTAGTTTATATTTCCTCATTTAAGGCTTTCTATTATCTAAAAATCTAGCGAAAATCGCGACACTTCCCCTATACATTCGCCTATCCAAATTTTCAATCGCCCTCTGTTGACATAGAAATACCAACAACAACATATGGATATAATCATATCTTCAATTCCTTGACTCGACGAAAACAACAACATATTCATATCAACAAAATTTCAACTTTAACTTTCTAATCCTTTAGCATATAATCCATGATAATAACAACCATACTACTAATTAAACTAAATTTACCATAGCTAGTTTAAATTGGCCCATACGGCTCAAACTCACTTCCATATTAACATACACAACTCTTTGCAATTTCTTCCACATCCACGATTCATACAAAGACTAATCATCTTCTAAAACATGTAGGAAAATATTAAACCTTACCTTAATAGTAACGCCGTGAATAGTGACGCCGTGAACGGTCGCCGCGATGAATAGTAGCGCCGTGAACGATTCGCCGTGACGTGCCGAACTCCTCTCTCCTCTAGGCTTGAGAGCCCTCTCTCTAAAACCTAATTTGCAAGATTAATTGTAGTGTAAGTGATGACTTAGTCATCCACTTATGCTCATGTATAATCTTTACAAAGTGGACATGTGTCAATTTTCATGACATGTGTCCATCTTTATTCAAGGCCAACCAAATCTCGCCACGTGTCGTGGGACCCACTTCGATAATTAACTTACTTAATTACTAATCCCTACTTAATAATCTAATCACAATTTATTAATTCCTAATCTCCAATATTAATATTTCTATACTAAATAAAATTTATAAGCAATTTTGTGATAATCAAAGTTGAAAATTAAAAGCTCTTATTTCACGTGAAAATAATTCACTTTAACTCGAGTCGATTTGCTTGAGGATAATTCGTCGTATAAATGTACGGGGTATAACAATGTGTATATCAATGTCCCTACATATTCCTAAATTGTATTATCCCCGATCCCCATAATCCAAAAGTTTTGATTGATGTCTATCTACAACCTTTGATTGATGAGTTAAAACAATTATGGTGTGAAGGTTTAGTGACATATGATGTATCAACTGAGACAAAATTTCATTTTGCGTGCTTCTTTAATGTGGACTATTAACGATTTTCCTGCGTATGGGAAGTTGTCTGGTTGGATGACTGTTGGAGAGCTATCTTGTGCTCATTTCATGGAAAATAGTAAAGCATTCACTTTAAAACATATCCATAAAAATTCATGGTTTGATTGTCATCGTCAGTTCTTGCCTATGGATCACGAATTCAAGAAAATGAAATAGGCATTTAAAAAGAATAAAATTGTAAATGATCCGATACCTCGAACATTTTTAGGAGAGGAAATTTGAGGGAGGTTTTGTCACTTGCCTAAGGTCACAGAAATTACACCTTATAGACTACCTGGTTATGGTGTTGAACATAATTGGACTAAAAGAGCATATTCTGGGAGTTACCGTATTAGAAGGATAATCTTTTATGGCATAATCTTGATGTGATGCATATTGAAAAAAATTATTTTGATAATTTATTCAACATCGTTATGGATGTTAAGGGCAAGACAAAATATAACCCAAAAGCTAGATTGGACTGAAAGGAATATTTTAGGCGCCTTGAATTGAACTTGCAAGAATTAATCAATAATAAAGTGTTCAAGCCCAAGGCTAGTTTTTCATTCACTATGGAAGAGAAACGAGAGACTTGTCAATGAGTTAAGAATTTGCGGATGCCAGAGGGTATGCGTCCAATTTTGACAAGCGTACTGATATGAATGAAGAAAAAATGATTGTTATGAAAAGTCATGATTGCCACGTTTTCATGGAAACTTTGATTCATATTGCATTTAGTCGCCTACTGGAAAGAATATTGAAACCAATCACAGAGTTAAGTTTGTTCTTCAAGGATTTGTGTTCTAACACTTTGACGGTAGATAACCTTCAAAGAATGGAACAAAATATTCCAGTAAATACAACTAAGCTCGAGAAGATCTTTCCATGTGAATTTTTTGATGTGATGGAACATCTTCCCATTCATCTTGTACAAGAGGCACGCCTTGGAGGCCCGATCCAAACTAAGTGGATGTATCCTTTTGAGAGGTAACGAATCCAAACTTACTACCACATTTTTTTTTATTTTTTTTTTAACTAATTACTGTATAACATGATATTAAACATGTGCAGGACCATTGACAAATGCAAAAAATTGGCTAAGCAGAGATCTAAGATTGAAGGATCTATTTGCGAAGCGTATCTTACTAAGGAAACAGCGCATTTCTGTTCATATTACTTTGGAGAGCAAGTGTCGTGTATGAGAAACAGGCCTAACCATAGTGATGAGGGTGAGGTTGATCCTAACTACCCACCAATGTCCATCTTTAATCAACCAGGCCGAGGTTCTAAAAAGCCTCCAAAACGAACCTTGAGTAGTATGGAGATGCAATCAGCTGTGACACATGTTTTGCTCAATTGCCCTGAAATTCAAGTATATATTTGGTAAGTGTCGAATTATGTTATTGAATTACATGGGTAACTGATAAGGGTGACACTAATGAAAATCTTGCATATGTTGAACAGTTACTTCGTAGAACTTGAGGGCGATGAAGCCATATATTCGAAGTTTTCCCGTTGGTTGTACGATTTTGTAAGTGTGGAGGTTCATTGCATAATTTCAATTAATTTTCCTACTTATTATATAGGTTTATCATACAGGAGAACCTACCCAATTTGTGAAAGATATAGCCCTCGGACTTGGCAGTCAAGTTAAGACAATGAAAAAGTACATTGTGAATGGTTACAAGTTTCAAACCGAAGAATTTTCTCAATATAAGAAAGATAATAATAGTGGAGTGTGCATTAAAGGCGATGCTGATGGTAGCGGTGTAATTCTTGATTATTACTGTGTGCTATATGATATCATATAACTTAAATATCCTGGTTATCCTAAGAAGAAGATAACATCATTTCGGTGCAAGTGGTTTGATTCAAGCCAAAGAGGTACAAGGGTGAATCGTCAGCATAACGTAATTGAAGTCAAACACACAAGACAGTGCAATCGCTATGATCCCTTTATAATTGCACAAAATGCTAAGCAAGTGTATTATGCTCCATATCCTTTGCGTAGGGATAAGGCTGATTGGTAGGTAGTTATAAAGACTATGCTTATGGATAGGATTGAGGTCGATAATGTGTTAGATGTGGTGTATCAAAATGATGTACCAGTTGTTCATCAAACGGTGGACTCAGAGTTGGAAAATTGTCTTGAACATCCTCAACACATATTAGAAGAATTTGCGAAGATGAGGTGACATTCGTAGAAAATGTTGAGGAAGAATCAACTGATTGAAATGAAATAAGCGATGAGGAAGGATCATCTGATGAAAATGAAACAAACGAGGATGAGTGGGAGGATGACGGGGCGGATGACTAGTTGCATGTTAGTTTATTCTATACTTGCTAATGAAACATTTCTATACTTGTTAATATTTTATTCTAGCGTAATTAACTTTCTGTACTTGTTAATTATATTAGGTTTTTTATACTAATGTAAATTTGTATGCAGATGTCATCAGGTGGTAGTGATCAAGGTAAAGGTAGAGGTCGAGGTACTGGTAGAGGTAGTAGTAGTAAGAAAAAAGATAAGAGACCTGTAGATCCAAATGTTACTGCTAGCTAGTCCATTCCCTCCGCGCCATATATGCACTATATTCTGCCTCCTTTTTTTATGCCTGGTTCTACTATGCAGCCCCAGTCTGGTCAGTGGGTCTACCAGGCGGTAACACCTCAGTCGTCCTCATTTACCCATCCTAATTTTATACCCACACCTATGTATTGTCCACCACGAGGATTCTCTCCGTCCACATCGGCCTCATTGTCTCCATCTCCACGTGCAGATTCATCTCCCAGTCTATTTAATTTGCGCCTTAGAGATACCAACTCTGAGCCAGACTCAGACCTTTCCTTCTTCAGCTTATGTAGGAGCAGCTCCACCTGCACCTGCCCCAGCACGAACACCGGCAGATCATGGTCTAGAGCCCGGAGATAGAGATTCGATGGGTTAGCTTTTCATTGTGCCTGAGGGAGTTGGGTAAGATTTGATTTTATTAAGTTTTCATAAAGTTTTTATCACCTTAATCATTTATGCGTTGAAATTTTTAACTGCAGGTACTATCCAGACAAAGACAGTACAAAAGTCATCCTGGATGTTGTTCGGAGGCTTTATGGTGATCGCCTTTATACTTCATAGGGTGAAATCCCATTCGATACTCGACAGGCTATGTTTAACGAGTTTAATGTATGCATCTTATTATATATTTCATACATTTTTTAACTTTTATATAGCATCTAACATTAGCAATTTCATTTGCAGATGTTGTGCACATGGGATCGAGTACACAATATAAAAGAAACTTAAAGCATATTGGCGAACTCGTGAGTTTATCGCCAAGTTTGAGCATGCAAAGGCTACCCGTGCGTCCTAGAAAGTGGCTCTTTGCACATTGCAGGTGAAAGAAGTCAGGGGCACGCTTCTAGGACAATGGTAAGTAGTTTTATACTTTTAAAGTTACCTATGATCAAGATGACATTATTGAGTTATTAATTCTATCTTTAACTTTTTTGTAGAAAAAGGCGATGGGCAGATGCCGACTCAGGATGAGCTATTCCTAAAGACCCATACAAAAAAAAAAAAAAAAAAAAAAGCAAGAGTCGGATCGGATCGAATGGGTCGAGAGCAGGGCTGAGAATTCTTATGTAAGTGATAATTTTATTATTTAAGTAATTACATAAGTCTAATTATGATATATTCGTTTTATATTAACTTTTATTTTTAAATATACAGAATCAGTTTATGCAACAAGTGCAACAGTACAGCCAAACTCAGCCTGAAGGCCAGCCGAGTTGTCCTCCACCGGAATTAGAGATAGAATTTTGGTGTAGAGCATTTGGGGGAGTACAAAAGGGTAGAGCGTACAATCTAGGCCGAAAAAACAACTTAAGTCACATTCAGTTAGGACTGTGAGGTGAGTCTTCTCGACAGGTCGAGGGAGTTGATGGTGTTTAGGTCGCAGCTGTGGCACAACAAATTGAACAACTTAATCGAAAATTAACGGAGACCAAGGCACAAAGAGTTGAGGAAAGTAGGGTGATGAAAGAGAACCTCAAATCGCTCCAGGCACAAATTAAAAGCCATATTGCATGTGGACGATTTGGTGTGCCCCTTTCCCTGTCCCGACCCAAAGATGATGAAGACATGGATGAGGACGGCAAATTCATAGCACGGACACCGGATGATGAGTTGCCTTAGTTTGGATTTCAGTTTCTTGTGTTTTAGACTTTATGGACTTATGTTAAAATTAGTTAATGGTACTTTTGGTGGAATCCCTTTAATATTTTGAACTTTAATGGTCTTTTTAGTTGAACTTTAATGGTCTTTTTAGATCGTATTTGAAGTGTTTGATTGTTACTTAAGATGATTTTATGTGTTGTAGCTATTTTAGAATTAATTTGGCAGCATTTAGTCTTTGGTTTATAGCTAGTATGGTTGCTGGTTTATTGTTGGTTTTGTGCCTGCAGAAAATGCAGCAATTTGCTGCTGGTTTTTTTCCAAAACAATGACGGAAAAACCGACACAGTCCGTCGGTTTTCTGGATTTCTTTTTTATTATAAAATATTGAAGGAAAATAAATGAATAAAAAAAAATTTAAAAAAATGACGCAGTCCGTCGGTTTTTTATAATATTTTATATTATCAGATTAAAAATCGACGGAGGCCGTAATCATCACTGTCTATAACAAAAAAACGACGCAGTCCGTCGGTTTTCGAAAAGAACCGTAATGAAAACCGTCAGACCGTGTTCCGTCGATTTCTCGTCGGTTTCTTTTAAAAAAAAACGATGCGGGCCGACGGTTTTTGCCTGTTTTTTTGTAGTGTAATTAATATATATATTTCTCCAGAAATTTTAACTAACCTGATAATTATTCAAGAATACATGAAATTCTTTTGTACATGCTGACTCTTACTACTCTGTTACGGTTACGAATGACTTACGGCATTCTGCACAATATGTTTTGTTTGTGCACAGCCAAAAACGTCAAATCTTCAATTTCTGGAAAAGGAACAAGTTATTTGCAAACAATTTTTAGTTAATTCCTACAGTATTATTTTAGGTCCAAAAAATTGGCTTCCTGAACCATATAGGCCAAGGAATTATGTTACCCACCAGGGGTTTATCAAATGGTAATGTTTAAGCATTAGAATTCACTATGTTTAACAGCACTTCAATAGAAAATGGATAAGGGCGATGAATCTAAAAGATCTAGGGATGATATATAGTTGCATAAAGATGCTTCAGTCTCCTAGAATACCTTAATTAAAAGAAACTACAACCAAAAGTGTAAAAAGGAAGAATTTAGTATTCTCAGCTAGTGAAGACCTTTCTTTATGCTGCAGTTCTCAACTTACACCGACTAAAGAATGTCAATTCTTCATGCAGATCTAATTTATCCCATAAGACATCCTACTACAATGGCACCTCAGCTGCATGATTGTGCCCTATAAAAGGCTTCAAATTGTGATTAAATAAACGCAGATACACAAACAAGGTAAAAGAACCTACAGCCATTGAAAATTTCTAGCTTTTCCGATTCTATAGTATATTTCTATTTCTTGAACTAAACATCTTCTTCATCACTAAAAACACTAATATTGCGGGTTGAAGCATGAGAAGAATAGGAAGAGCGCTGGTCCAAAGTTTAAATGGCCAATCATCCACACCCAACTATGGTATTATCGATATTCAAAACCTTTAAGCATTCACATTAATTTATACATATAACTGATGTTGCAAAGTTCAACTAAGTTTTTTATTTGATATAAAGTTCAACTATTTTAATATATTCATTATAATGAACTTGTAGTTCTTTGTCGGCTTTATATATTCAGATTTATATACAATTAACAGTTTTACATTTGTGATAGTAAGTGCAGATCCTACACTGAGGCATCGTTTTTCACAATCAAAACCATGGTGGATCATTTATGGTAGTTCGATAAGAGGCTACATAGGTGGAAAAGTCGAATATTTTGGCTATGTAAATAGGACAATAATAAATCTATAAAATTTTATGAATATGGCCAAAGCGATATGGTTAAGACAAGTAATCTGTGGTGTTTTGGCACAAGTATGGTTTAACCCTTTATAAGGTTAGTCAGGAGTAATTTTTTTTTTTTTTTTGGGGGGAAACTAACATGTATTATTTACCAAGTAAATCTGTAGAGTACAAAACTCTTCGACAGGTTGAACATCAAGTCTCAAACCTGTCACAAACAAAATTAAACATCAAATCTATCCTATCTATACATTGATATTAGCTCAAGGATAGAAATTCATAAAGGCTAACTTCTTAGCTATCTTTTTCTTCATTGAGCCCCTAACAAACACTTATTGAATAATCTGTCGCACCATAGCTCTTTCCTCCATTTGTCCTTCTCGAAATACACGAGAATTCCTTTCTAACCATACATGATAAATAGCCCCAGCTAAGCACATCCAGTAGATTTCAGCCTTCACACTTCTCCCAGTTGCATATGTAGCAGCCCATTGTTTCTCCTCCTGCCAATTCTTTGCAGTTCTATGAATGCTCTGCAACAGTAACAGTTTACTCCAGACCCCAAATGAGTAGGAGCATGCAAAGCATAAGTGATCATGGCACTCATTGATCTGGTAACACAAGGGACAACCAGCTGAATCAATTGCTCCCCACTTCATTAGTCCCTCTCTGGTCAGTAAACTTTCCATTAGAGCAAGTTGTAAGATGAAGATCCATTTTGGACATCCAGATACTTCTTTGCACCAAGAATCTTTTTCATCATCCAAGAAGCCTGCTTACAGTTAGCTTCCCACACCAGCCCCTGCTTTTTGTAGTAAGTACGCACCCAAAGGACCCAGAGCTTGTCCTTTTTAGTACATACATTCCACAAGAGTTTGCATAGTGCAACTTTGTTCCACCTGCGAATATCAAGCAGGTTCGGCCCCCCTGCAGCTCTGCGATAGCACAACTTCTCCCAAGCAACTAGTGCCTTCTTGGATAGACTAATACTACCAGTCCATAGGTATTTCCTGCATACAGATTCAATCTTGGATTAGCTTCCTTGGCAATAAGAAATTTGGGACCAATAGATTTTAATTGCAAAAACGCACACTTCTAATGAGTTGTATTCTGCCCGAGTATGAGAGGAATTTGGCAGTCCATGAGGCAATTCTTCCCATCATTTTATCAAGAAGCGGTTGGCACTGGTCTCATTGCTGAGGTCGATGGATGTTCGCTGTAGGGTATTACATATGGTGCATAATGACTATCATCTGTTACTTTGGACGGAACTAACATTTTTCCAATAGCTTATGCACCAGTTAAGAAGGAAAATAAGGAAACATGACAATGGTTCTTAACATATTTGATGAATGATCTTGAGAAGAGCAATACTTCTGGATTTTATGTTAGATAAGCAAAAGGAAATCCTTGAAGCTTTTGAATTAGTGTTGTCTGGTGTTTCTCATAGTTTGCGTGCGATATGTAAAAATATCAAGAGAGTTGGGTTTGTGGAATGGCTTTAACAAATATTCTTTGGAAGACAAGTTCGACAACAACTATTGGCGGCTTTGATGCTTGTATGGCTGACTTGCCTGAATTAGATAAAGATGCTTATGTATCACTTTCTGTTAAAGTACCTAGTGAATGGTCATGCCACATTTATCTTCTGTTCCTAAGTGTGACATTCTTTTATTTGAACAATCAATGTAAGGTATTTAATAAACTCATTCTTGATGCAAGAGTTAAATCAATTCTTAAACTTTTGAAGACCATTAAACACTTACTCATAACAAGAATTAAGTCAAAAAGGGAGTAAGCTGAAAATGGAATCTGAATGATAATAGACCTGCTATTAAGAAGAAAGCAAAACAAGAAATAATGCTAGTTATATTCCTAAAAGATCAAACATGTGGAACTATGAAGTAGTTGAGCCTGTCGAAGGTGACACTTGAGCTGTTGATTTATATAGCAGTTGTAGAGAACGGGAACTATCATCAATTCATTGAAGCATGTTATATAATCCATTTAGTTGAAAAATGATGAGATTTTAGACTATGTTGATGATTGCTATAAGGTCGAGACATATCAATAAATGTATGAAGCTTCAATATTGCCTATGAATGGCCCAGATTTACAGCCGAAGTCACGAAATCCTCCACCATTACCACTTTCTTACCTGATAATAAAATAAAGAAGATAATGAGCCAAGAGCAAGCATAGAAGAAGAAGAAAACAAAAATTAAGAAATAAAGAAGATAATGAGCCAGAAGCAAGCATATTTTCAGATACCTCCGAGGAGCCATTGACATAAGATTATTTTATTCTAATGAATTCAATTCACAAATGATTGGTTATCTTTGATGCATGTTATTTGTCTGATCCACATAATGTCCGATATCAAACAGGCTATCTGGCGTTCAACAAAATAAATTTTAGCTGCTACATCTTCAAATCACATGCTAAGATAATAGTCATTCATAAAGACTGTGGAGAGTGTGTATGGTGCAATTGAGATCAATGACTTAGCATATTTTGCAATTATCTGTTCTTTCTTAGAAAAAGAAATTCTAACAATATAGTACGAAGATAATACTACTTGAATAGTACCAATGGAAGGGAGAATACTTCAAAAGAGACGGAACAAAACACATTTTACCAAAAAAAAAAAAAAATCACACGATCTTCAACAGAATGATGATATAGACATTCAACAAATCCATTAGAATGATAATCTTGCGGATGTTCACTAGGGCATTGCCAACATCAACATTTGAGAAGTTAAGATTGGAATGCGTTGTCTCCGAAATATCAAGTGAAATTTTCATTAGGAGCAGTAAAATACGTGTTGTACTCTTTTTCCCTTAACCAAGGTTTTTTCTGGTAAAGTTATTAATGAGGCAGCACTCAAGGCTTATTACAAGACGTGTGTACTCTTTTTCCTTCATTAGGCTTTTTCCCACTAAATTTTTTTAATAAAATTTTAGCGAGACACATTATCTGTGGACATCTGAGGGGAAGTGTTACAAATCCTTTGAATATGGATGTCCATTCGGTAACCTTTCTTTGACTTTCACGTACCAAATAAATGAACTCATTAACTCTTATAACTTTAAGAAGACATTTTGTAAAGTATAAATAGGAGGCCATTCTCTTACGAAATACACAATCGAACATAGAAAAAAGAAATAATAAAGGGATTCTCTTCCATATTTCTTGTTCAGTATTTGTATATTTCTCTATCACTTGATAACATGAATATCTTTATTCTGCAGTATAGTTCTAAAGTCACCACAAGTATGGTAAATGACATTTATATTTTTATTTCTAAGTCGGCCTGTGCCTTTTCTTTTGGATACTTGGCAATTAAAAGAACACAAATTTATCAACCTCAACCAAGCCTAAACATAGCAGCACATTCACTGTATATAAATCTAAAAAATAGATGACGATGTTATTTATATAAGGGATTAACGTAACACGTTATAGTACTGAAATTCTGACCAAATTGAGTCATCTCCACATAAAGACACATGGATTCGGTACCTCAAAATTGGGTACTGAAAATCTACATAACATATTCTATAGTACTGAAAATCTGAACAAATTTATATCAGAATTGCTAGAAACCCTGTCAAGAAAACAATAGCTGCAAAGCAAATACTGGAGAAAGAAGTATTACTTTCCTTTTAAATTTTCTTGTAGTGTAGCTGGATGCACTAAATTAAGAACCGAAAGTAAAAGCTATCCAAAACTTAATCAAAATGCAGTAAGCAAAAATCTAGTTACAAAGAACAATTGAGTTCAATAATCAACAGAGAGATAAACTGAACTCCATGAAAGCTGAACTAGATAAATTTGTTGCTACTAGTTCACGAAAAATTCAGTTCCCTAATACAACCAGGTCACATGCTGATATTAATCGCTACTAGTGCTCGAAAAATACATCCGCTGATAAGTAGTTCGAACTTTCAAGCTGTCAACCAATAAAATCAACTTAGATTACACAAACAAGATTAAACAGATCACTCAACTGATTCCCACAACCATCAGAATAAATGGCATAGTGCAACAATCAGAATGAAATATTATTTATCGTGGAAATGCCATGTCAGGCGCACCTATCAAAATCGGGACAAACCAATTACCAGATCCACCTATAATCGCCGGCATACTAAGTAGCGTGGACTCTTCACTTTGGATGCCGCACCCGTGTCGGGTTCAAAAATACACTATTTTTGGAGAATCCAACACGCACCCATTGACGTTTTTTAAGAGTCCGAGCAACATAGCCGGCATAACCATAAAATAGATCTTCAAAAAAGCACGAGCCGTTATTAAAACATTATAAAGTTGATTATTCCCACCAAGAATTTGATCACGGGGTCGTGCTAATTCCAAATGAATCAATACTGAGAAGCATGTGGCGATCACTCTAGCAATGGCACCGAAGATCAGCAAAAAAGCATGGCTTAATACATAGACGTCCTCTCATACTTGCCAGTAAATTTCATTTAGGCCCTTGAACTACAGTTTGATCCAATTGAGCACCTGAACACATGTTCTTATTAGACACTTTATGTTCAACTTTCAGAAAATGCTTTGCGCGTAA
Organism: Lycium ferocissimum; assembly: GCF_029784015.1. NCBI lineage: Eukaryota > Viridiplantae > Streptophyta > Magnoliopsida > Solanales > Solanaceae > Lycium > Lycium ferocissimum. Next base: position 23,109,097 of record NC_081342.1, read on the forward strand.
CCTCAAATGTCCATTATGTAGATAAGTTAACCACTTTAAATATGTGGTCTTCTTTAATTTTACTTACCATCCTCAATTAGAACATGCCTGAGGTTTTACGGCTTAATGAGACTAATTTGTAATTAAAAGAGATGACATATTTTAAGTGATTAACTTATCTATTTAATGGATATTTGAGAACACGGGCAAAAAAATTCAAAAATTTGAACCGAAAGTGTCCAATAAAAACCATTTATCATGTGTTGAGGTACTCAATTCCAGTGTTGTCAAAGGTGCACTTAAAGCGCGCTTAAGCCCTGAAGCGAGGCTCAAAACATCTTTGAGCGCTTCGCGTCGCTTTATGTGCGCTTCAGTGTCATCATCAAGGCTCTAAGACAACTTTTCCTTGCCCATGAGCCTCTCTTGAAGATGTGACACTAGATAATTGATATTTCACTTTATCGTAATGTTTTATAATTTCTTTGTCCATATATTTGTTATTTATGCTTATTATTATTAGTCTTGGACTAAACGTATATATAGATATATATTTGTATTTTTGCACCAGAGCGCCTTTTTTCATTAAAGCCCACGCTTTATTTGCGCTTTGCGCTTAAAGCACCAGGCTGACCTTAGAGCTTTTTTGCGCTTTCGCTTTTAATAACACTGCTCAATTCGAACCAGCAATAGTTTTTTTTTGATTAAGCACCGGGTGTCCGAGTCTCTTTGAGCCCCGACTAATCCCGGGGGTGCACGGAGTCCTCGGCGAGTTTCCGCAAGTGCACCACGGGTAATTCGGGGTTTCCCCGGTCCGATGGCCCTCGGAATTGTTTGCACCCGGCGGGTTTCGAACTTGAGACCTTGAAAGGGAGCACCCCAAGGCTCAAGTCAATTGCCACCAGGCCAACCCCTGAGGGTTCGAACCAGCAATAGTTTGAGCATCTAAATGAAATTTTGACAAACTTGAGGGATAAGTCCATGTATTAACCAAAAAGCATAAACTGAACAATCATGTCGCGTTGATTCAATGAAGAGTTTTCCTTATGAATTGCAATGGAAAAAGATTGCTATATTGCAATCATTCAGATCTCAGTTACGTCCATTTGTTTTTTAGGTCTGAATCTTAATCATTCAGATCTAAGCCATTAAGTGCCTTTTTTTTAATTTTATGTTACAACTACTTTGTGGGTCTAAATAGATCTGAATGAATAATATCTATAACAAAGTTTTAATATCATTAAGATATATATTAAAAAATTTGTATAAATATTTCAGCGATTTCATCCATTCACCGCTACTGTCATCGCACGCCATTATCAACTACCACCACCCACCATCATTCGCCAAAACCACCTTGTCAATCTCTACAATCAGTTGCCAGCCTGTCACCACCACTAGCCATCATTACAATTAATCACCATTACCACAACAACCATCCATAACTACCATCAAGCATCACTATATCGCATACCATCGTCAACATTCACCACTGCCATTGGCTATCATTATCACTCATCATAACTATCAGCTGGCACCACCAACCACCACCATCAACCACTATTGTCAACCATCATCTCCACTAAGTAATAATCACACAACCACCGTTAGCATAAACCATTCCCAATAGGCCTCACAACACCGCTAGCCATCACCACTACCAACGGTCAAAATTTCTTAAAGAATATTTCGTTGATATAATATAAGATTAATTTCGTGTTTTATTGAATTTTATATTTACTAATTTTTAAATAAAGACAACTTTTCATATTCAAATATGTATTCAGATTCAGATATCTAAATCTTGAGGCATATCTTAATATTTAAATGTGCATTCAGATGCAGACGTTTTAATCTTAATAAACACAAATGAGTTCTAAGTAAATATTGATAAGTCTAAAACTAAGAGGACAAATAAGCATTAACTCCCTCATGTGCTTATACAACCATCTAAGTTATTCCATTATAGCTTGCAAGACCAAACAAAAGTCATAAAAGGTAGGAAATTAATCATAATTCAAGACCACACAAAACTCATAACAGGTAGGAAGTCAATCATAATGCAAGTTACAAGAGATCAAAACTTGACCAATTAACCATAAATGGAATTACAAGGGATCAAAAAGTTGAAATGACATGATAAGTGCACATAGATAATAGAATCATACTTCAAATATCATGTGAAGATCAATAGTCTTACATGAGTAGTTCTGTAGTACATTCTCCCCTAGCACTTACGAGTGCCACATCTACAATGCTTTCTCTTCGTATTGCCATTTGTATCTTTAAACATCACCAATTTGGTAGTTGTAGTGATAAGCAAGCTCCCCTAATGGAGCAATACTCTTGGTGAGCATATAGATTCAGTGACATTTTGAGCATATAGATTCAGTGAGCAGCTACGGTTGATAAACAAGAGGCTTTGCTTTAATAATAGAGCCTTTTGTGTGAATGGAATCTCGCCTCCGTTCCTAGAAGCACAAGAGCATTGCTCGGACTCTGAGCATCCACTTGTGCAACTGCAACCCGGAGGCCTAGATATATAATACCAATTTGGATAATGCATATTGGTAATGTAAGTGAATGGCAGGAGTCTCTCATCATCTATTGCATTGACAACGGGGATTGGTATCTTCTCCTTTCCTTGCGAGATATCTTAGTCAACAACAAACTCCGATTGCAGAATTGATTTTATTGCCTTGTTTACATTTTGACGAAAGTGATTTACCTTGCCTAAATTCTTGGCTATTATTTTAGTTCACGAGTAACTTTTGGTTGGCCAAGATTTCTTTTCAATTCAAACTTGAAAACATATTTTCCAGTTGAACCTCTTTCTTGCCAACACTCTGTCACAGTGTAGAGCCCATCGTAAATGTATCTTTTATCACTCTTTTCACTATTCACGCTTTGTCGACCAGAAATAACCCTCACCGGATATCCCAAGTCCATGGAGTTCTTCAAGGCAAGATTACCCTTTTCAAGCTTCTGATCTTCCACTCTCGCATTAACAAAAGCTTTTGGATTCCCACCTTCACCTACATAAATGAGTGTTTGAGAAGATATGGCCTTGTTCTCGTACCGACTAGAATCAACGATGCTAGTTGCAACATCTCTCCCGTTAATATTCGCATAATCGATACCCTTAATAAATTGGTGATGTAGTCCGATCATAACAAGTTCTGCCCTGAATCGGAATTGATCCCCAATTTCAACTCCAAGAACATGTCCAAAGCTCCTCCCACAATTTACCCACTTATCTTTCAAACACATTGCTGCCTTTATATGGATTCTTTTAGACTGTCCTTCAAGTTTCTCTACTTTATCTTCTCGGACAAGTTTAGTATACAGGTCATTGAAAAGTTTGAGAGTCTCTCTAACTTCTTTCACTTTTTGAATATGTTCGGATTCAATTAACCATCCATGACCAGAAATAGCGGGCAATTCTGATCCATTTTCAATTAGTCCACCGTTCATAAACCAATCACATCTATTTCCTGTATAAATTGTTGGCTTTTTGGGGACCTTCAAGCTGTGATTGGCATTTTTTGTACGCCCACCGTTCATAAACCAATCACATCTACTTCCTCTATAAATTGATGGCTTCTTGGGGACCTTCAACCTATGATTAACCAAGACTTCATGTCGTTGAGTAGATCCATCATGCATAAGGTTCTTCTCTTTCATCTTCAAAGGTTTATTTCCTTTAGTAGATTGACATGAGGTTCTCAAATGGCTTGAATCACCTACCTCTTTTGCAACCAAATTATCCCTTTTAGCCTGCCTAGGAATTGGTGGCAAATCAATTTGGATATCTTTTTCCTTACTTGGTGCAGAAACATTTAAAGGCTTAGCTGACTCAATCACATTTTTAGCAACTTCAGAACAGCTTTTGATCTCAACACAAGCAGAGCATTGGGTACCACTTCCATTCTTCATTTGAGGGCCACATTTCTCAAGAAAATTCCTCGTATTATCGACTTTTACACGCTTTGTCTCAGACTCAGCATAACGTTGAATTCTGCTTCCGTTCCCTTGACGAACAAATGGACCACAATTTTTAGGAAAATAGCGGATAGCATCAACTTTTACGCGCTTAAATGGGGTGTGAGATCTCTTCCCTAGCATCTTGGAGGGACTTTTTTCCGCTAAAACAGACATCTACAAATTTATAAAATTAGGCACAAACTTAAAAACCCTACCTGAAAACCAGTTTTACTGATGACAGTATAAATAGCAAACATTACAACAAAACATATACATTACATGATAATTAACAACTAACAAGAGAAGGCATTATTAATGTTGGAATCAAACAAACAAAAAAGTTACAGTAAAGGAAAAAAGAAAAATGAAACAAAAATTAGAAGAATACTGCATAACAACAAGCAAGAAAGAAGAGTAAAGAAACTCAACGTTATGATATTGAAAAAGAAACCTGAATTGCAGAGCAGAGTTCTGAAAACCCTTTGAAAATGGCATTTCTTTAATTTGGATTTGGGAGGGACATTAGTGCTTTAAAAAAGAGGCGAAATAGAAGCATTTACTAACTGAGGGACTGTTGCAGCAAAGTTTTGAAATTATAGATTCTCTACCGTTTGGTCAAAGATTCCCAAAATTTTTTGAAAAATATGATTTGGGGGGAATTTTGAATTAAAGTTGAAATTTTGTTTGACCTAGGTTTTTAAAGAAACAAGAAACATAATTTATAACCATAAGTTGTAAAAATTATCAAGAATATCCAGTTGTACTAAATAAATATATTTGCTAATCACAAATTATATCGAATCTTCATTGATGACGTTCATTATCATTATCATTATCACAAACAATACATACAGATAAGTGTGGCACAAAATTATCATTTTTATACTGAACTAGATAATACATTATCCTAAAACTAATAACGCGATGTTTTTATAACCACAATTAATAACACAATTTTTAGCTATTACAATTCGTTCATTTATAGAGCAGACGTGCGTTTAATAGGGGAAAGGGGAAGATAGGGATTAGTTGTGGTGATAAATAGATGTGGGGCCCTTTTTCTTTTATAAGAGACAAAATACATCAAAACACCCCTAAACTATACCCAAAATATCGATATCACACTTAAACTATCATGTCGTCCCATTACACTCCTTATGTATCTAAAACTGATATTTTTTACTCCCTCAGAGCTGATGTGGCACAATATTTAAAAATTAAGAAAAAAAAAGGCGCGTTTTAATTATATAATATTTATTTTTCCTTTTTTTATTGTAAAATTCAATTTTTTTAACCCCCACCCCACCCCTCATTTTCCCCACCCACCAAATTCATCTTCATTCTTTCTTCCATCTCCGTCTTCCATCCCTCCTCCATAGCAAAGACATAAACCAAAATTTTAGAACATCTTTTAATTCTCTGAGCACCTCCACCATTATTACTCCATGAAAACCTTTTGGTGGAATTTTGGATAAATTTGTCAAGTCCCGGATTGTCTAGAAGAAGAAGATGAAGCAAATGGGTATTTGTGGGTTTCCTTAAATTGGTGATTTGAATGAGAACTAGAAGCAAAATTGAAAGGAGATGGTTTGTTGGAAATTATTGTTGAAGAAGAAGAATGGTGTGGGGCATCGGGGCAAGGTGACGTGGTCGAAGCTTTGATGGCTAAAATCTATTTTTGCTATTGAAGAATTTATTTTAACTCATAGATCCAAAAATTCAATGGAGTTTGCTGAGATTTAGTACTAATCTAGTTTTCAATTGCTTCAATTCCAAAAGATTTTTTTTTTTTTTGTGGGCACCATTCAAGCAACGTAGCATCACCATCGCTCCTTCTCATCTTCTCCCGCAAACCGGGTCACTTTATTTCATGTTTATGCTTATTATTTCATATAAATGAGCTTGTATTTTCCGTCCATTTGTGAGTTTCCGTCAAACTATTTCTGATGATAGTGATTTTTTGATTTGTGAAATTGCAGTGATGGTGGTGGTATTAGGTGGTGGCTAACGGTGGTTAGACAAGAACAAAAAGGAAAAAAACCTGTATATAAATAAAAAAAGAAAGATTGTGAAAGAATAAATAAAATATAAATTTATTGTATTTCTAAGATTAGCAATGACGTGTATTTGGTTGTCTCGCGCGTGTGGAACACTCCCACACCCGAGACTCGGTTCTCGCCCGAGGGGTAAATTATATCACTTTTTTATATATTAAGTGTGTAATAGGTCACTAGTAAAGTTTAAGTGTGATATCGATATTTTGGGTATAGTTTAGGGGTGTTTTGATGTATTTTGCCTTTATAAAATACAAAAATTTGGGGAAAGTTTTAAACTTTTAAAATAGACCAACAGTTATATGTTGGTCCAAAGCAAATTTTGGAATTTGAAGATTTGGCTTTCAAAATCTCCCAATATTTTATGGCCAAATAGATATTTGAAAAAATCCTATTAAAATCTAAGACAAGATCTAAATATCCTCATATTTCACATAAAATGAAAATTGTCAGTTTGCAAAAGATATAAATGGAAAATAATAAAGGGGAGAGAGTGAAAGTTGATCTAAACTTTGTGAAATAACTTATATTTATTCTCTATCAATAGTTTGGGTTACTTCTATCATTATCATTGTTAAAATGGGTTGGAATTATCCTTATTGACAAAGGCAAAAGCTTTCTAACACATGAATAGGTCAAATTTACCCAAAAGGTCAATAGTTTGCCCCTAAACTTTGAAGAACGGGGTTATTGTTTTAGCACCGACAACATCATTTCCTTAAGGCACATATCCTCCAACCAGGTCTCTATCCGCAAACTCAAATTAATCACCTTCAAGCCTCAAATCAATTCAAAATACTCACACAATGATCAATTACACCATCAAATTCAATTTTTTTCTTTTATAAAATACAAAAATTTGGGCAAAGTTTTAAAATTTTAAAATAGACTAACAGCTATATCTTGGCCAAAATGAGGTCTGAAGCAAATTTTGGAATTTGAAGATTTAATTTTCAAATCTACTAAGATTTTATAGCCAAACAAATATTGAAAAAATGCTTCCAAAATCTAAGACATGATCTAAATATCCTCATATTTCACATAAAATGAAAATTGTCAGTTCGCAAAAAATAGAAATGGAAAAGTAATAAAGGGGAGAGAGTCAAATTTAATCTAAACTTAGTGAAATGATTTGAATTTATTCTCTATTAATAGTTGGGGTTACTTCTATCATTATCATTGTTAAAATGGGTTGGAATTATCCTTATTGACAAAGGCAAAAGCTTTCTAACACATGAATTGGTCAAATTTACCCAATAGGTCAATAGTTTTGCCCCTAAACTTTGAAGAACAGGGTTACTGTTTTAGCACCGACAACATCATTTCCTTAAGGCGCAAATCCTCCAACCAGGTCTCTATCCATAAACTCAAATTAATCACCTTCAAGCCTCAAATCAGTTCAAAATAGTACTCAAACAATGATTAATTACACCATCAAAATCAATCTCCACCAATGCAAGAGTTTCAAATCAGCCTTTTAATGCCAAAACAAACCCAAGTACGGAGAATTCGACTCCTAAATTATGTAGGGCAGTATAACAGCGATCAAGGCGGGGGTTATATTGGTTGAGGTTCAACAATCTTCTAGAAAACGTAAAATGGTGAGTGGAGAAAGTGATAAAGATGAAGGTATGAGAAGATGGTTCTAATGTGGTGGTTGTTGTGAGAAATTTTTGTAAATGGCATGAGAGTGAGAAGTTGTAATAGAATAATGGTAGTCTTCAAATTTGATTTTTTAGAGCAAATAGAGTCACACGGTGATCGATTTAGAAGAATAAGGAGATGGTGATTGTGAAAAGGAACAATATTATTCTTTTTTCCTTGTAGAATAGATCCTCATATCCAAAAATTTATGTAGTTAGTCAGTAAGAGTATTTATGTAGTTAGTCTTAAGTATTGTATTTCTCTTCAAACAACGATAACCGAGAATTAAAACTAAGCTACCGCATAGTATAAATTTACAAATTGGCATAGACACATAAGGGTGTGTGAAGGGGAAATTTGGGTTAAATAGGAGTAGGGTGTCAAATGAGCAGGTCGGGTCAAAATTTAGACATGTCAAAATAGGTAAAATAAATAAATACTTGTATTGAGAAGGGTGGATTTGGCTAAAATCGGTCATAGCCCAACCCGTCCAGCTCTAATCAAATTTTGATTGCTTTGTGATAGAACCTATGAATCCACCAAAACAATCCAAGGGACCTGGTCCCTTTACTGTTTTCACAGATATATACTCAAGGTAATTAAGACAAGATATTTACGTGAAAAACTCCTTGCTCAAGGGATTAAAAACCACGACCTACCTCAGTAGGATTTCCAACTTCACTAAACTGAGCAATGTTTCAGATTACAAGCTTTTGCAACCTAGGAATTTGACCACTAATCTCTCTCCTTATAATAACTCTATTGCAAGCACACTCTTGACTAACTGTAGTCTAGCGTCAAACTGATTCAACTAACTCTAGCTGAACCTTAACACCACTATGACTAACTCTAGCCAAGTGTTAACAACAAAAGCTTGATAAAAATAAAATACCTACAAAACCCTTCTTGAAGAAGTGTAGGTTTACAATGTAGAGATCACAAAGACAAAGACTAGACAACTCTAGGACTCAAAGCATCTTCCGTTGTTGAGATCTGGTCCTTGAACTTGTCTTAGCTTTGTTCTTTTGAGCACCAAGAGAACTGTGGTGGCTGCACTTGTAAGGATCTGAATTTCTAAGTTTTCAAATGATGGGTTAAACAATGCCAATATGTTGTTTAAATAGGAACTCAAATGAGAGCATGTGAGGATCATGTGAGATGCATGTGACCTCAAAAGAGACGTTACACTGATCTTTACTATTTAGCATGCATACAGTTGTGCTGCTGAGCATTATCTTCTCTCAACTCAGCAACCTTTGCTGTCTGTACCCCACTGGAACCAAGTCCTTCTAGCTTTAACTTGGCAATTTTAGCTTTCAATAAAGCATTTTCAACCCCCAGCCTCTCCACTTCAGCCAAGATCTTCTCGTTTACTTCAATGAGGCTAGATATAGTAGAGGTACATCTTGTTTCCCCTTTCTTTTGCACAATATCATACTCATCTAGGGTTCCCAAAGAAAACATTTTTTTTTAATTCCTTTGGTGACCTTTCCAGTGATTACCTTGAAGTGATCAAAGACTTTGGCCAGAAGGAAGCCATAGGGGAGACCATGCTTGCCATCCTTTGTGTCTACGACCTTTATCATGTGCTCGATCATGATAGAGGGTAGGCTAATCAAATTTCATCCATCTAGTATCTCCATTAGGAACAGGTCCTTCTTAGATGCTATGCACCTCTTTTCAGTCCTAGGCAGTACCACTTTGTTAACTAGCTTGAATAGAAGCTGATATTGTGGATTCATCTGTTACTTGTACAGAGTTTCAGTGGTCACCTGTTCTCCTATTAAGACTATGATACTCTTGAAGTCGTCTGAGGCCTTGATATCCTTAGCATTTCCAGTTTTTTAATTCTTTCAGTTGGAACATCCAGAATTTCGCCCAACTGAGCTTCATCCAATGTAAAGTCAACTGTTCCACCCTTGCAAATCAAGGTATGATCATCAAGATATCCGCATTCATAAATAATTTCGCTTACTTCCTTCTCATAGGCTACGCAATTTCTTCAAGATGATCCCAACTTTAAGCTCTCAAGATATCCATTAAATCGTCGAATCCTTGGTGCCCAATCGCCTCCAAATCAAACACTCTGCCAAGTAATAGTTTTTTACCTCTTAGATTCTCTTATCTCAAATTTTCTTCATCCCTTCTAGATTTTTCCTTTTTGCTGGAACCAGGTCCCTCAGTCAAGGTTACTTTTCTTTTCTTAGAGGAACCTGCTTCCCCACTAGCTGAGCTCTTTCTTTTCTTAGGAGAAAGGGTCACCTCCTTCACCTTTCTTATTTTTTCACTGACTTTCTCAGCTTCTATCTCACCCATATTTTTCCTTTCATCAATCACAGATTTTCTCTTTCCTTTAGAAATTCCTCCTCCTCCTCCTCCTTCTTCTTCTTCTTCTTCTTCTTCTTCTTCTTCTTCTTCTTCTTCTTCTTCTTCTTCTTCTTCTTCTTCTTCTTCTTCTTCTTCTTCTTCTTCTTCTTCTACTACTTCTTCTTTATCAGACACAGTCACAACTTCCTCTTCATCTATCAAATGTCTTAAGTTGATCGTCTTTGCCAACTTCTTTTTCTTTCCGTACTCTCTCCTCGTTACCTTCAAGAGTAGAGCCGAGTTGTGTTCGCGGCCCTTTGTCTAGTGGTAGGAGGTCCTTTTTCTCAAGCGGATGTGGGTTTACCTTTGCTTTTTTTTCCTTTTGATTTAGCACTTCCAGTTCTACTCTTGAAGAGAGTCCCCAATACTATATCCTCATCAGAGTTTATCTCTTTTCTTTTAGGATTTTCCTTTTCAGATGGTTTTGGAAGACCAGGTTCCTTTTCTGAGAGGTCTTCCTAGGGAATAGCAATGGTGGATAGAGTATAATATCCCAACAATCTCCTTGGGGACCAGGTCCTTCGTTCATTACCTTTGTTCCTCTGGAATTTCCCTGTTCCCTTTCAGTCTCCATAATTTCCTTCTCAAACTCTTCTTCAACAGAAATTTTTCTAGATTCTCCATCAGCAACATCATTCACAATCTTTCTGACAATGTCATTAAGGTATTCACCAACATTTTCAAAACCAACACTTACATTATCACTTTCCATTGGCAATTTCTGTCCAAAATCGTCATTGATTCCCACATTTTCAACATTTTCTTCTCTTAATTTCTCTATGTTTTCAACCACTACAAAACTCCTCTGTCTTTCTTCACACTCAGGAGCTATGACATCCACAGTCTCTTCATTAACAAGACCACTCAAATTCTCCTCATACCCAGCATTTAGAGGTTCTCTATTAACACATTTCTCTACAACTTTCTCACTATCTAGAGAATGCCTCCGAATTTGGAGATATTTCCTTTCAAACCCCCATCTTCTTTTAGCAGCGTCCTCTTCCACTATCGAGTGGTCTTCGTTGACACCCTTGCTTGTCACCTCCATCCTGTCATCCTTCTCAACGATTTCCTCAAAGATATCAAGGTATTGTGAGGTTGTCATACTCCCTTATGAGTCGGGCTTTTCTGAAAATTTTGGGGTTATGGCGGAGGAGGCGTTTTTTTCAGTTAAGCACGCATCGGCAAGAGTGGTAGGACAGGAACATCTATTATAGGGGAAGAAGAGATAAGGTTTTGGCTCGGACGAGTTTTGAGATGTTGTGGAAGAAGTGGATCGACTTTCTGGGTCTAATGACAGAGACGGTTTGATGTACAGGTATAGGGCTGGCTTTAGTCGAAAATGAGATGAAGATTTTAGGTTAGACATGATTGATTCCGTGCTAGAAGAGGAAGGATGGAGTAAAACGGGAAGACGGTTTGAAGATTTGAATTAGTGAAGAGAGAGAGAAAAAGAGTGACCTTTTGGCTTAAAGAGGAAAAGGGAAGGTAGGTTCTTATTGGTTAAGAAAAGTATTTCAAGCCGGTCGGTTCTGAGAAAATGAAGTAATTTGGCTCATTTTAGAAGATGCGGGAACTAATAGTGACATGGCACTCAGACAAAATTAAAAATTATGTAAGTGCTTGAAAAGACCACTAACCTAAGTCATAGGGACCTGGTCCCCTGACACTTTTAACAACGGCTTAAGCAAAAGTTCTCATGAATGCTATGTCTCCAATGTTAGGTTGTCCTGAGATTACCATATGAGCATACCTGTAAGGGTATAGGAGTGAGTTAGATATCTCTAAAAAACACTTCATACATTGTACCTTTCCTCTTATAATAGCCAATCATAGAGGAACCGTTAGATAATCTTGAACAAAACCGACTTCAACTGATTTCTTTCGATATGCAACTAACTCAAGGCCTTAATGAAGAAGCGTGCAAACTGGTATATGGTTCAGACCCTCATGTAGGATGTCATTCTTTTCACATTGTCCCTCAGAGGGTGAAATTTCACATCATCAAGAATGCTGCCTCTCTTTTCCTCAAATTTTGAAAATTACATACCATTACAAGGTTTGATGACATCTCTAATTGCATGTTCAACTCATGTCATTTACTTATTTATAGCTAAAGAGTTATCCATATTCACTCAAGATATCTTAGTCCATGAGTAGTCTTCAAATTCATATGCAATCCAGTTCAAAAGACTTCAGCATATCCAACAGAATGATACTATCTCCTGAGGAGGAGTAGGGACCAGGTCTTTTCTTCCCTTAAGATACTGTTGTTCCCTGTTAGCTATTATCAAAGAGAACCTCTTGAACTTAGTTAAGTACTACCATCCATATCAGCACTTAGTACAGGGATTAGTAGTTGCTGATTATTCAGAGATTCACTTGACACCTCAGTGATCTTAACATCCTTCATCCTAACCCTCTGAGCAAATACTTGATTGCACTTGAGTTGACTGATCAAAGTACCTTTCGATGGCTACTATTGGTAAAACCAGGAGAAGATTCCTTACTTGCCATTTCTTCTTTAGAATTACTATCCATGAGCTAGATACCCTTCTCTTTTCTCCTCCCATGTCATTTCTGATGCAATATTCTTCAGACTTAGGAGGAGCTTGGCTGCAAATGCTGAAAGAAGCAGGTTTTTTTACATCTTCTGGACACTTTGCTATACTTTCTTCACTTGCTATCCTCAGCTTGAGTCATCATTTCAACTTTTTACTCTGTCCTTCTTTGTCATGATGAGAATACCATCTTCCATCAGCCACATCTTGACATATTCTAGGAGTGTTGTCTTTCTTTTATTTGACACAATTTATCAGAGGAAAACTTGCACATCTCAATTCTAGGGATATGCCTTAAGAGCCAATATCCTTCTTATTTACATTATCAAGTATCTATTTGTTGACGAAAAGAGGTTTATCATATTGAATTCCCTGTGGCTGACACAACTCAGCACACTTGTAGTTCCAATCTTCAACTTGGTATGCACAATCAATTCTATTGGACAGTGTCTTACCAGATTTTGCTCACATAAAGAGTACATTATCTCTTCATGATAATACTTGACACACTCCCACTTTTTAAGGCTTTGAGTGAGAGAGGATTCTCCATTTCTTCAATCATTTGCTCGTAAACGCCACCATGTACCAACCACCGTCGATCGCCCTCCCTCTCACTCCAGCCTTTATACATGATCACTTGCTAGACTTAGGAACCCAAACCAACTTGGGCCCCAAGTACTGATAAAATGGGTGAACTAGATGTCTGTTCACCCATACTGGTAACACACTCTTCTTCTTACGAGGACCAGGTTCCTGTTTTCTTGGTATGTTCTCAACATCCTCTCTGTTTTTCTGTACTGACTGAACTTTTGCTTTACTCATGTCCTTATAATGAGCAGCATGATCATAATGAGTGTACCACTAGTTTTGAGTCACAGAGGAACATTCACCCTGCATATTGTGGGGATTCTTGACCCTTATAGTACCAAAACTCTATTTTCTATCATCACCTTTGCGCGTAGCAGCAGTTTTATCTAAGGGCAAGGTCCAAAGGAGAGATTTCTCAAGCTCACTTTTGACTTGTTTTAGCTTCTTTTGAAGTAATCTATTCTTATCTACTTCGTCCTTGAGACTTAACCTGGCCTTTTCAAGTTTGCTTTCAATCTCAAGATGAGTCTTACTGCCCCCCCCCCCCTACCCCTCACTTGTTTTTTCCAAGACGTGTTTATCTATTTTTTCATTTGGTTGTTTAACAGAGCATTGCCTCTAGACAATTCCTCAACTTGTTCCCTTAGATCCACTATAGTGCAGTCCATATCATCTCTTGCTTGTTCTAAAACATCGCTTTCTTCCTCATTTAGAGTGTTTTTCTCATTTACAAGACTATGATATGTATCAATCAATACACTTTCAAGAGATATTAACTTCTTTTGAGAGTAGTTTTTTAGATTTCTGTGAACATCGAGAAGATTTACCTCATTGTCATCCTCATCTTCAGATTTTGTCACAAGAGCAAGGAAGGAATCATGTTGTGAAGCTTCCCCATCAATATCCATCGAGGATGCCTCCCCAGCATCATTTTCATCTTCGGATTTGTCTGAGGTATCTTCCCAAGCAGCCAGAGCCTCTTCTACTATGATGTCAGCGGCAGTTTTTGAATTGAGCTTGTCGATCGGGACCTGGTTCTTTTCCTTTCCTTCTTGAGCATTTCTGCTGCAGCATCCTATCTTCGACAGTTCCTCAGTCATAAGAGTTAATTCAGACTCCTCATTTCCTGGGTTATTTTTGTCCTCATCCTTGGTAACTTTCCTTTTTAGCTCATACGTCTTGAGATGGTATATAAGCTCATCAAGAGTTATTTTTGCCAAATCTTCAGATTCAACGATGGGACACACTTTCTTTTCCCATGATATTGGTAATGCCCACAGTATTTTGCGGTTAAGCGACTCTTCCTTATATCCTTTACCCAGAGAGCGAAGCTCATCAATGATTGAGGAAAATCTAGCATACATATCAAAAATTGACTCACCATCCTTCATATTGAAGAACTCATATTCAGTAGTAAAGTTGTGCTCAATCCTGGACAGCCTTACCTTCCACCATTCATAATATCTTGGTGTCTTATTGATATATTCTCCTTTCTCAAGACTTGGTGGATCAGATATAACGAGAGATCTTGTCTAGGTTTTACCCTTTTAGAAAACACCTGCTCTGATTCCAATTGATAGAACCTATGAATCCACCAAAACAATCCAAGGGACCTGGTCCCTAAATTGTTTTCATAGATATATACTCAAGGTAATTAAGACAAGATATTTATGTGGAAGACTCCTTGGCTCAAGGGATTAAAATTCAGGACCTACCTCAGTAGGATTTCCAACTTCACTAAACAGAGCAATGTTTCAGATTACAAGGTTTTGCAACCTAGGAATTTGACCACTAATCCCTCCCCTTACAATAACTCTATTGCAAACACACTCTTGACTAACTCTAGTCAAGCGCCAAACTGATTCAACTAACTCTAGTTGAACCTTAACACCACTATGACTAACTCTTCTCCTTCTTGTCTATTCTCTCCACTAGCTTTGTATACACCACTTTCTTGGCTTTCACTTTATCCCAGACATCTCCGTTACACCACCAGTTCCCTTTGTGTTCGCCAGAGTAGCCCTTCAGAACCCCTAACACCTCGCTTCGTTCCCTTAATGTTTTCCGCCATCGTGGTCCACATACTACTCACGTCACTGCTACTCCTCCAAGCTCTATTTCCCGCAATTTCTCACCCAACTCCTGAGCTTTGTCCTTAGTCAATGTTCCCCACTTAATCTTAGGTTGACCATACACAACCCTCTTTCTCCTTTTCCTATTAATCTCTACATAACCAAGAGCTTGTGTTGGGTCATGAGATTATCGCTCATGATAATAACCTTGCAATCCATGTATATGCCTCTATCACATTTTCTGGAGAGTAGGCAATCAATTTGGTCTTGGCCACCAAACTCTGGAAGGTGACCAAGTGCTCGTCCCGCTTCTAGAAACTGGAGTTTGCTATCACCAAGTCAATTGATTTCGTGAAATCCAAAAGCAACATTCCTCCCTAGTTCCTATCTCCAATCCCGAAGCTCCATGCATATCATCATAGCCCCTAGATATCACCCCGATGTGGCCATCGAAATCTCCTCTATGTGCAGAATACCACATGCAACCTCATCCACATGAGCCGAAGGTCTATCAAAAACAGTCAAGGTAGGAGCAAGGTTTCGTATACATCACCCTCCCCAGACCCCACTAATGGGATTACATTGGGTATGATGTTGCTGTTGTTTCCTTTATATTCCTCAGTTATTCTTCTATCTTTCTCACTTTCTTCTTTAACCAAATTGATGTGAGTTTGTATATGGGTTTCATGTGAAATTACTTATCTTTTTCTTCTTTCAGTTTTTTTCCAATTTATTGAAAGAACACCTTCTTCAACACCATTTTCTTGATCTCATTCAATCTTTTTTAATAATCAAACACTTTCTTGAGGATATAAATTCCCGTCAATTTCCTTAACAAGAATATATTTTTAACTTTGGATACTTGCAATTAAAAGAACACAAACTTATCAACCTCAACCAAGCCTAAATATTGCAGCGCATTCACTATCTATAAATCTAAAGATAGGTAAAAACGTTCTAGTACTGAAAATCTGAAATAAAGTAAAAGTTGTCCAAACTTACAAAGTACAGTTCGCCAAAAATCTAGTGACAGAGAACAATTGAGTTCAATAATCAACACCAAGAGCTAAGCTGAACTCCTTGAAAGCCGAACTAGATGAATTCATTGCCATTAGTGCATGAAAATATTTCAGTTCTCTAATACATCCATGTGACAAGCTGGTATTCTTTGCTACTAAGTGCACAAAGAATTTATCCGCTGACAAGTAGTCCGAAATTTCAAGCTGTAGAAACCAATGAAATCAAATTAGACTACCGGAAGATTAAACAAATCACTCAATTGATCCACACAACCATTCAGCATACATGACAGAAACTGAAGAGAATCAGTAAAAAAATAATTAACAGAACAATCATGTCGTATTGATCCAATGAAGAATTTTACCTGTGAATTGCAATAGCGATAGAGTGTGCAATGTTGCAATCATGTACAAATTCACCACTTGATAGGAGAATAAACATTTGCAGTTTAGATAAATGTTTCTTTTAAGGATTTTGGTCAAGGGTGGTAACACTTATTTCAGCAAGTCTAAAACTAAGAGGAAGAATAAGTGTTAACTCCCTCATATGGTCATACAACCATCTAAGTTACTCTACTATAGCATTAAAGACCAAATAAAAGCCACAAAAGGAAGGAAATTAAGTATAATGCAAACAAAGAGATCAAAGTTTGCACAACTACACATAAATGGAATAACAAGGGACCAAAAAGTTGGAACGACGTGATAAGTGCAGTGCACACAGTTTAGAAAATCATACTTCAAATACCCTGTGAAGAGGAATAGTCTTACATGAGTAGATCATTAGTGTATTCAGTTTCAAACATCTAAATCTTAATGAACATCTTAATGTTCATATGTATATTAAGATTCAGATGTCTTAATCTTAATAAAAACAAATGAGGCGTAAAGTAAGCCTTATTTCAGCAGGTCTAAAACTAAGAGGTCAAATAAGTGTTAACTCCCTCATGTGGTTATACAACCATCTAAGTTATACTACTATAGCATTTCAAGACCAAACAAAAGTAAAAAAAAAAGTAGGAAATTAACGAAACTGCAAGTTACAAGAGATGAAAGTTTGCACAATTAAACATAAAAGGAATAACAAGGGATCAAAAAGTTGAAATGACATGATAAGTGTACAAATATTATAATAATTATACTTCAAATATCACGTCAAGAAGAATAGTCTTACATGACTAGTTCTTTAGTACATTCTCCCCTCACGCTTACGAGAGCCACATCTACAATTCTTCCTCTTCAGATTGCCATTTTTATCATAAACATGGTCAATCTGGTAGTTATAGTGATAAGTAAGCTCCTTTAAAGGAGCAATACTCTCGGAAGCGAAAAACATTACGTGAGGTACTCTCCTATCGCCATGGTCATACATGATATTTTGAGCATAAAGGTTCGGTGAGCAGCTATGGTTGATAAATCTTCCAACATTCCCATATTTTGCCTCATCCGACCGCACAACCTCCATAATTGATTTTCTTGCCTTGTTAACATTTGCACGAAAATGATTTACCTTGCCTAAATTTGCGGGCCGTGACACTAGCTCATGAGTAAGTTTTGGTTGGTCAAGATTTCTTTTCAGTTCAAACTTGAAAACGTACTTTCCAGTTGGACCTTTTTCTTGCCAACACTTAAGTCACAGTGTAGAGCCCATCGTAAAGGTATCTTATATCACTCTTTTCACCATTCATTCTTTTTCGGCCACAAATAACCCTCACCGGGTATCCCAACTCCATGGAATTCTTCAAGGCAAGATTACCCTTTTCAAGCTTCTGATCTTCCATCCTTGCATTAATATAAACTTTTGGATTCCCACCTTGACCTACATAAATGAATGTTTGAGAAGAGATATGGTCTCGTTCTCGTACCGACCAGAATCAACAATGCTTGTTGCAACATCTTTTCCGTTAATATTCGCATAATCGATACCCTTAATAAATTGGTGATGTAGTCCGATCATAACAAGTTCTGCCCTGAACCGGAATTGATCCCCAATTTTAACTCCAGGAACATGTCCAAAGGTCCACTCACAATTTACCCACTTTTTCTGATTTTTCAAACTCATTGCTGCCTCTATATGGATACTTCTTTTAGATTGTCCTTCATGTTTCTCTGCTTTATCTTCTCGCAAAAGTTTAGTATATAGGTCATCAAAAAGTTTCAGAGTCTCTCTAACTTCTTTCACTTTCTGAGTATGTTCATATTCAGTTAACAATCCATGATTAGAAACATCGCACATAACTGCAGAATTCCTTGAATCTTCTTGAGAAACTCCGGTATCTATTTGCTTCTTCAGGACGACAGATTCACATTGATCCCAATCTGGCTCGAAATCGACTGCATCTTCGGTATTAATCATGCACTTGCCAAGGGATTCTGGACACCTACTTGCTTCTGCCTGCATTATCTCATCCTTGCCATCTTTCTTACCGGCACTTCGGGACTTGAGACTTAAATTTAGTGAGTTCCACTCGAAGGGGGATAAGATGCAAATTTCATCATCATCTACCGCACTCCAGGATTCATCATCAGAAAATTTTTCATGATGATCACTCTTGCTTGTTTCCTTACTAGGTTCATTTCGATCTTCAATTAGATTTTCTTGTGCAACAATAGCGGGCAATTCTGGTCCATTTTCAACTGGCCCACCTTTAATAGACCAATCACATCTATGTTGTTGAGTAGATTCATCCTGCATAAGATTCTTTTTTTGATTTCCATTAGTAGGTTGACATGAGGTTTTCACATTACTTGAATTACCAACATCTTCTGGAGGCACACCAGTTGCAACCAAATCATCCTTTTTAGCCTGCCTGGGGATTGATGGAAAATCAATTAGCATATCTTTTTCCTCCGCTTCCCCTTCAGTACGCACAAAAACACTTACAGGCTCAGCTGACTCAATCACATTCATAGCAACTTCAGAACAACTTTTGATCTCAGCGTCAACGGAGCATTGAGTACCACTTCCATTCTTCTTTGAGGAACACAAGGACCACATTCCTCAGGAAAATTCCTCGTTGAATCGAATTTTACATGCTTGGTAGTGGATGGGAATTCCGGGTAGATTGGAATTCTGCTTCCACTCTTTTGACGAAAAAATGGACCACAATTTTCAGGAAAGGACCGGGTAGTATCAACTTTTAGGCGCTTAAATGTGGAGGGAGATCTAGTATCAACGCTCTGATGTAGTCTCTTCCCTAGCATCTTTGAGGGACTTGTTTCCGCTAACACAGACATCTATAATTTATAAAACAAGTCACAATTTAGAACACTCCTATAACACAGTTTTACTGATTGTATAATAGCGAACAATTTTACGATAAAACAAAGAGATAATGGTCAAAAGGCAACTATCATTTTTTTGCGAGTTTCACATCCCAACGGTCAACTGCTCTCCTTTTCTTTTTCCTACCTAAACTATCACAATCAATGTATTAAAACACCCATATTGATACTTCAAGTAGGAAAAGGAACAATTGATAGTTGACCTAATCAGTTTCGAGATGTATTTTTTAATACATAGATAATAATAGTTCAGGTAAGGAAAAAAGAACAACTTATAGTTGGGTTGTCAAACCCCAAAAAAAGTGATAGTTCGGATGTATTTTTGACCATTAACTCTAAAACAAATACATTACATGACTATCACCTAACAGGACAAGGCATTCCGCATGTTCGAATCAAATAAAAAAAACTACAGCAAAGGAAAAAACAAAAAGAAACAAAAAATTGAAGACAGAAGCAGATACTTATAGCCTGTTTGGCCAAACTTTTAAAATCAGCTTATTTTGAAAAATATTTTTTGAAAAAGTGTTTTTCAAAAGAAGCATTTTTAAGCACTTTTGGCGAGAAGCAGTTTGTGTTTGGTCAATTAATTTAAAAGTACTTTTGAGGAGCAATTAATGTTTGACTAAGTTTTTAAAAAGTGCTTCTAAATATATTTTTCTCAAAAGTGCTATTGAGCAGCAACTAGTATTTGGCTAAGCTTTTATAACCAGGGGCGGACCCAACGTGTTGGGTGGGGGGACACGTGCCCCCCCTAACTTCGAAAAAAACCCTATATATATACACCTTGAAAAATTATAATATATTTTAAAAGGACCCCTCAAACATAATTGCAAAAGTAGTTCAGTTGGTAGGAGTGCCCCTGAGTGCTTACTGGTCACCACCCGAGATCAAATCTCGGTTCTAACATAATTTTTTTCCACCTATATACTTGTATTTTCGCCATTGCTACGCTATTAGTGACCGGTCCGACACGGTATTATCCCTCAGTCGTCATTAAAATTTTTGTTGCCGTGTATGTTAAGATAATGGTGCCCCCGCCGTCTTAAAATCCTGGGTCCGCCTCTGTTTATAACTAATCCCAACATAAGACCCCATACCTAGAGCTAACATCATATAACCCAATTGAGACATTGTGGAATAGGCTAAACCTCTCTTAATGTCTTTTTGAGCAAGAGCTAAAGTAGCTCCTATTAATACTGTTATTATTCTTATAACCGAGATCAGATACATTATGTAAGATATAACTCTGAAAAGTGGAAGAAGCTGAGCTACAAGAAAAATTTCCGCCGCTACCAGCATGTATAAGAGTCGAAATAGGAGTAGGCCCCTCGATGGCATCAGGTAACCATACATGAAGGGGGAATTGGGTGGATTTAGCAACTGCACCGGCAAATAAGAGAACAATGCATGAAGTAACAAATAAAAAATTGACCTCATTATTATAAATCAAGTTATTGAATATTTCGAATAAATCCCTAAATTGTTATCCAATAAAAACCTAAAATTCCTAATAATAAACCAAAATCCAGCATTTGCCGCAACAGGTCGTGTAAACCCAAAATCCTTTTAATAGACAGGAACACAGCCCAACCAATTCCCAAAAAAATATAAATTTGTATCAAATTTGAGCTAGTAACTAATCCCAACATGGAAGTATTGAAAAAACTCATATAATCCAATTAATAGATAGGAACACAGCCCAATAAGTGTATTTTCTCTCTCTAAAATAAGCACTTTTGGCTTCTCAAAAGCTTGGCCAAACAGGCTATAAGAGGAGTAAAGAAACTCACATTAGGGCTAAGTGAGATTGAACCGATACCCCAATAGTTAAACCAATAACCCGAACCATTAACCAATTATCGATTTAGGTTATTGGGTTAACCATTAATATATATATGTTTTAAGTAACATTGTGGTTACAAGTCCGTGTGCATCATGGCGTTTCTCAAGCGCCTCACCCAAGGGTGAAACCAACACTATGGTTACAGGTCGAATCCTATATTTGTATTAATTTTTTTAATATGTACAAATAACTTATCCACATGTTCAAAAAGCAAAAAATTTGCAATTCAAAACCCATAAACAAAAAAAATTGGCTCCGCAAAGAAAGGAAAATTACATCAGGGAGATTAAACAAATGAATTTAAAAACACCAAGAAAAGAAACAACTTACTTCAAGTATGATTTCAAGTGTTAGCTTCATAATATCAAAGCGCTTTTTAAAACCAAAAACCCCACAACAGAAAAGGTTGCCATGGCCCAAAAATATTAGAGGAGGATGAACAAGGGTTCGCCAAATACCAAACTCCTATTTATATAAATAATAAAAAGTGAACGTAAAATAAGGTATGCGTTTAATTTGATTCCTATTCAAATTGGGTTTCTTTATATCAACAAGTTTCCAATACTTTCCATAGTAGACACGGTAAGTCATATACAAATTTGTCATAATTACCAACCCTAATTAGGTAAAACTCTGAAGTCGTAGTTTTCGTTTCCACTTACCTATTGCTCTTTTACTCTTCTATTTTCCTTTTTGGATTAGGATTCGCAAAATCGTTTCCCTATTAATAGTCTGTTTGGCCAAGCTTCTAAAATCAACTTATTTTAAAAAATACTTTTGGCGACAAACAGTTTGTGTTTGGCCAATTAATTTTAAAAGCACTTTTGAGCAGCAATTAGTGTTTGACCAAGCTTTTAAAAGTGCTTCCATGTGTATTTTTCTCAAAAGTACTTTTCAAAAAAATGATTTTGGGCAAAAGCTATTTTTTTTAGCTTATGAAAAACTGCTTCTGCTACTCCCTAGAACCACTTATTTTCTCCCAAAAGCTTGGCCAAACACTTCACTTTTTTTTTCAAATAAGTACTTATTGAAAAAATAAGTACTTTTGGGGGAAAAATAAGCTTGGCCAAACAGGCTATAAATCATGGGTTCCGCAAGGATTACAAGTACAATAAGCATAACATCACTAATTTTTAGCATGTTTGGTCAAACTTTTGATAGGCTAAAAGTGTTTGTTTTGAAAAAGTGAGGTGTTTGGTCAAACTTTTGAGAGTCTAAATGTGCTTATTTTAAAAAAGTGAAGTGTTTGGTCAATTCTTTTGGAGAAAAATAAGTGCTTTTGTAGAGTGGCAGAAGCTATTTTTCTCCAAAAATACTTTTTTTGAAAAACATTTTTGAGAAAAAAAATTACACGTAGAAGCACTTTTAAAAGCTTATAGCCTGTTTGGCCAAGCTTATTTTTTCCCCAAAAGTACTTATTTTTTTAATAAGTGCTTATTTGAAAAAAAAGTGAGGTGTTTGGCCAAGCTTTTGAAAGAAAATAAGTGTTTTTGGGGAGTAGCAGAAGTAGTTTTTCATAAGCTAAAAAAAACAGCTTTTGCCCAAAAGCACTTTTTTGAAAAGTACTTTTGAGAAAAATACAAATAGAAGCACTTTTTAAAAGCTTGGACAAACACTAATGACTGCTCAAAAGTGCTTTTTTAATTAATTGGCCAAACACAAACTGCTTTTCACTAAAAGTGCTTTTTTGAAAAGTACTTTTAAAAAAAGTACTTTTTAAAGTAAGCTGATTTTAAAAGCTTGGCCGAACAGGCTATTAGTCAAGTAGGGATTTATAGCCTATTTGACCAAGCTTCTAAAAATAGCTTATCTTAAAAAAATTACTTTTTTCAAAAGTACTTTTAGCTAAAAGCAGTTTGTGTTTGATCAATTAATTAAAAAAGTACTTTTGAGCAGCAATTAGTGTTTGACCAAGCTTTTAAAAAATGCTTCTCAGTGTATTTTTCTAAAAAGTACTTTTGGGCAAAAGTTTTTTTTTTGGCTTCTAAAAAACTGCTTCTGCTACTCTCCCAAGGCACTTATTTTCTCCCAAAAGCTTGGCCAAACACCTCACTTTTTTTAAAATACGCACGTATTGAAAAAATAAGTACTTTTGTGGGGGGGGGGGGGGGGAATAAGCTTGGCCAAACAGGCTATTAGTAGCTCAGTTGGTTGGCTACCTGAACTTTCACCTTATTGGTGAAGGTTCGAATCTCCACGTTGTAATCCCCTTCTCCTACCCCCTATGTAATAAAACAAATAAAAAGGTTTTTTTTTTTTTTTTTTTTTTTTTTTTTTTTAAAAAAAAGCTTAGTCAAACATTAATTGATGTCCAAAAGTGTTTTTTGAAACACATTTTTAAAAAGGTACTTTTCGGAAGAAACTGATATTAGACGTTTAGCAAGCTAAGTTTTCTCTGATATCTATACTTATGCTTGTTTGATTTACACCAAGCCAAACATTTTGTTAAGAGTTGCAAACTAAAGCGAGAATATATAACACCTAATGGTTAAATGATAAAAGTTCATACGTGAGCACTGATTTTATGCAAATATCAGCTGCAACTAATCTTTTTCCTCTTCTATAATATTATATATATAGTACTAATATGCTAAAACCTATTTCCGGTTATGCTTCTATGAGGCCTCCCCAAATTTATGAAGTTTTTCACTACTTTACATACCTTTTTATATTGGAAGTAATTTATTTTCTTGACCTGCGGTATTTTAATGGATCTAAAACTCGTTGATGGTGTAACATTAAGCATTCCTAAATAAAGGAGTTTTGGCTATATTCATTCCTGAACTATAGCCCAAACGTAGGGTACATTTTGTGCTAAAATAAATTGGTGAATCACCAACTTATTCATGTCTCTTTTAATAGCCTAAGCTAACTTGTTTTGTTGGATTTCAGGTGAAGAAGCGTACAAATTAAAGATGATTACTGATTGAATTAGAAGATTGAGATTTGAAGGAAAATCAAGAAAAAAAAAAAGTTGTTAAGAGTTTGTGGGCATGAACTATGTTTGTGGCCATGGACTTGAAGGAGATGAAATATCTGAATAAAATGAGTTGCTGCTTCATTCCATGAACCGTTCCCTAACAACTGAAGTCCAGAATTTGAGAGCCCGTTCGGTAGGAGGTCTTAACTAAAATAGTCATGGTTTTAGATGTGGTATTATTTTATACCATGTTTGGTTGACATCTGAGGCATGTATAACTAATACATGGATTATTTAATATTCCAAAGGGTGTATTATCTTATCCCACCACCACCATGGGATAACTTATCCATGGATAAAAAACTAAAATGACAAAATTAGCATTGTTTTGTTCCAAGAGACCTATAAAGACCAAGCATCCAAGGGTATAATTGTAACAAATTATTTCTCAAGTTTTAAGAATAAATAAATATTCAAATGATATCTTTTGTGTCCAATTTTAGTGCAATGAACCAAACACCCAACAAAAATAATTCCTGTATTACTAATCCATGTATTACTAATCCCGACATTACTAATCCCTGTGTTACTAATCCATGTACAACTTGTCTTTGAACCAAACGACCCCTGAGTCCACGAACTATGTTTGTGGTCCCACAGTATCCAGTAGGGGTATTTTTGTCCGGAATTATGACGAGCTATAAATAAATTTTTAGGCCATTCTTCGTTTATTCTTGTATTTGTTCAACTGTAGAAGTCTCTCTTTACTATTTTGTGAAGGAATAAGTGGAAGACTTTGCATTATTTTTCTTTATTTTAATATAATTATGTTTAGATTTCCTTTAATTTATCTTTCTTTCCCTCTTATTATGGATAGCTAAATATAGATTCTAGAGTTGCAAATCGACCTTAGCGTGTGATTCCTAATGGGTGACTAACTAAATGCATGAGTATGATTAGGACGGTAGTGATTTAGCTAGTTACATTCTTAATTTGTGAATTTGTGTCGCAAACATAAATTCATGCCCTAATTGACTGAGTTCTTGCTTGAGAAAGAGGAACTAAGGTTGAGTTCATTAACTAACAAGAAATTAGGTGAATCAAGAGATTGATAATGCTTAATTAACGGGCTTGAGCTAGAGATTGCAATTACCCAACTTTGGTCACTAATCAATAGCCTTAATTTCAACTATTTCATCTTGAGGAAGTGATCTGGAGTCAGACCACTCAATGTTGATTAGGTTTTAAGATATTGATGACCATAACTAGACCAATCCCCAATCAAGCCTAAGCTAGTTTACTCAATTGGAATTACACCTAGGTGAGGGAAGCAATCTTATACCTCAATTAACATTAATCACAACCTTTAGTTAATTACTTGTTTTTAATTGTTTAGTTAATTGTAGCTTTCAGTCTTAGTTAAATGTACAAACATCATTCAATTTGGGCAATAGTTAAGCTGGTCGAATAATCACACAAGATTACATCTTTTATACAACACTTAAGATTTTTTGTAGGATTCAACCCCAACCTCGTTGGGTTCTATAGTTGATCATGACCGCTTACATCGGGTTAAGGTGTAATTTGGAACATTATCAAGGTTGGCGCTGTTGACACCCAATTTTGTCCCGCCTTTCTTCCAAAATATTTATTGGCGCTTCTAATATTTGGACAACTTAAGAACAGGTATTTATATTTTATTACAATTATTAGCTTTCTATTAATATCGTCGTTTTTCATTATCCAACTATAGTCATTCCCTATTATCATTATTATTACCGTTATTATTATTATTATTATTATTATTATTATTATTATTATTATTATTATTATTATTATTATTATTATTATTATTATTATATTGCCATCACTTAATATTATAATCGTCATGATCACTTTTAACATTTCTATTTATTATCTTACGCAAAAAACGCATCGCATTTTTATTTATACAATTGAACGACAACATTTACTTATTTTTTAAAAAACTTTATAAATACAATATCATACAATTTTATTTTTTACTTGAGTTATAATAAATATCTTTTTATATTAAGTAATATTTTAGCGCGCGTTAATATATAATTACCTAAAGAGTGTCTTTCATCTTAATTTAAAAGCCTAAATAAATATAAGGAAGAAAGCATCTCAAGTCCAAGATAAAAGACTTCTTATTAGCCCAATTCATATAATATCTGATCCTTAATTTGGCTAATTTTAGCCCAAAAGAAAGCCCAATCCACACAGCCCATTTCCATACCCTCTTTTCCACATGGATGCCAGCGCCACATAAGGCGCCAAACGGTCACAACATAGGGCTAGCACACGCCTCGCACACGTCTGTCACATCTAGCACACGCCTTTTCCACGCGTTGCTCTCGGATTGGCTAGGCAATTTGAGTCTCAAACCCTAGGTTCCTAATTTATATTGAATGGCCTATTTTACCCTCACTTAGCCCACTCAAAACACCCGTTATACCCCTTGATGCCCTAAAATTCTAGAGTTTCATTCCTGGAGTCATATAGCCGCATCCTTCACTCTTTCTTCCATAACAGAGTAAGTTTTGGCTTCATCCCCCATTTTGGAGAGGCTTTGACCTCTATCTTTGGAAATCAGATATTGGTATGGCCGTTTCAAGCAATTGCTTCAGGCGAATCATTGTAAAATCTTGAGTTCTTTTGACCAGGACATCTAAAAACACCAATACAAACATATAAGTTATTTTCCTCTTAATAAAAAATTTCCTCTCTCTTAGACGATTTGAGGAAAGAATCTCTGCTCATCTTTGCTTTTTCTGATTGATTCTGCTGAGCGTTTCAAAAGCCTTCTAACATCCTAAATCAAACATTGATTTTGAAACTCAAAAGAAAAATCCCGCCCAAATGTCGACCTATCAGTCCTTGCATCCGTTTCAGGGGGATGGTTGAACAGCCACGATCTCACCCTAAAAAAAAAAAAACAAGAAACAGCTATATATCACTCCAAACCACTATATTTTACCTTTCTGTTTGAGATTCTAGTTACCCTTAAATTGTTTCGGCTTGTCAGTTTCTTTTGAGCGTGGATCCGGGACCTAAAAGCTCTAGTTCGATGCACCCGAAAAAGGTCAGTAATTCTCCTTCTCTTTTTACTTCAGTTCCGTTCTTTGTGTTTAATAATTTTTTTTTAGTTTGTTTTATGTAGATTCCAGAATGTTAATTAAGGTTTAGTTGTCTAATTTCAATAGGAATATGAGTTAGTCGTAGCTTTGTTTCGATTTTATGTGAATGCATATATCTTTTGCGCCTTTATTGAGCTTATTTCTCTTTTCTTCGAACTTGCGAAGTATGAACCATTTACAGCTTTAATGTGATCTTCCAGAGTCTTTTTCCCTTATTATGAGTTTCTGGGAATGTTTTTGCTTAAGAAACTAATGTGTTTAAATTAACTGTTTGCTGTCCTTTGTTTGCTGGAAATGGCTGATCATTTTTATAAAAGTGAAATACTAAACAGTTCAACTTACAACTTATTTTGGCTGTCTCTTCCTTTCTACATTTTTATTTGCTTTCCTTTTATTTTAGTTGTGTTTAAAAGAGTGTTAGAGCTCTAGTTAGTTATCAACAACAATGTGTTAATTTTGAGTTATTATGCTACAATAATTTCTATGTTTGCTCGTTTTAGGTTTTTCCTTGCTTCAGTTAGATTTAGTGCACAAATAGTTGGTTTTCTCGTCATGCTTAAAGCTTGTCCAATTTGTTTTTCCAAATTTGTTAAAGGTGAACATGATGCTCAAGTAGTTTAAGATGCTTATCCAATTGATCTGCTTTAGGAGATTAGTTGATATTTTTCCCGCTATTTCCTTTCCAAATAAGAGCATTACCTTTCTAAAAGTTTATATCCAAACTCTGCTTTCTTAAGACATTATTGAGTTAAAAACCAAACTTTTGATGTGATTATAGTAAAATGAAGTCTCAGGTGTGTCCATTCTGTTCTTAACCCAAATGATTCATTACTCTTTCTTTTAAGAATGAAGTATGCCATGTAGTGAAATATTTTAGAGAAGCATAACCTTTAAGCTTCACTCCTTTGTCTCTTTATTCTTAAGTCTTCAAGTAACAATTTATGTGCTTTGTTTTTGGCTCAAATAGGTTGAAAGTTTAACCGACAAATACTTTGAGTAATGTATAAGCAGGAATAATTTTTGCTTTCAGAATGAATATCTAGTCTTGTTTTGATAATAGCAACTAGGCTTGGGTTAATTTAAACAAGAATGTGCAGTAGGTGTTCCTTAGTTCATTTTGCTGTAGTTGTTTTATGAAGGCTCATCATTTTTGTATAATCACTTTGCGTTGGATATGATTGCCCGTTATTTTTCATGTATTCAAATGAGATAATAGAACCATTTAGATCACCTAGTTAATCTCAGTTTGGTCAGTCCAATTTCAAAATCTTCTTCCTTATCTTGATCTTGGCTTTATCATTTCTTTGCTGATTGAGTTTTAAACTTTTAAATGGCATGTAGTTTAAATTAGTTGTTTTCTTCTCCTCTTTGCTATTTTTGTTTTAGAACCAGTAATACTTTTGACTAAGTAAAACAACTTTGGAGTATAAGTTCTTGGACTAGTTCGTGTGTTAATCTTGAAACAAAATTTTATAAACGGCGTAAAGTTTATTACTTAATTGTCTATGGTTTAGAGAAGCGATGTTTGGACCTGTAATCATTTTGTTCATCTCTGCCTAAGAAAAAAAAATGAATAGGAAGAGCTTATTTTCTAAAAAATAGGAATACTTTTCTTGAGATTCTATTTTTGCATAATCTGTTTTAATCATATATTTCCAGCATGCTTGAGGTATAAAACACTTGCGTAAATTTGGTTCAATATGTTGTAGTTAAGTGATTTTTACTGTATTTTATTTACATTTGTTGTCTATTATAAAATCATGTCGCTGCTCTAATTCTCTCTTTTCTGGTTTCTGCTTTTGCATGACATTCGGAGTTGCAAGGAGTCTCAACTGAGACTTGATATCACCCCGTTAAATTAAGGAAACTTGCATTTCGTCCCATCAAGCACATCTCACCCTTCCGCTATACATTTGAACAGAAGGAAAGAGGGGCGAGATAAAAACTCAATATCTTGTGTTGATTATTCATCTTCCTCGCTCTCTCGTGAAATGAGAGCGAGGGAGTTACTTCTATTTTCTTAACTCTCTCCTCTTTGTCTCTTTGCAATCTTGCTGTTTATTAGTAATTTGCTGAATTTTTATTTTGATTCCGTTAGAAGAATTAGGCCTAGAATGGTATCAATTTAGAAAGGGTAGTTGATAAAAAGGAAACGAGCAGTTAACCCCCCCCCCCCCCCCCCCCCTTCCCCCTTCTATTTGGTAGCATTTATAATACCCATAATGTTTTCCAAGGATTAATAAACCATATTTTGTTTATACAACAACCGTTTGTTTCCTTGTTGGTCTTGTGAAAAAGAAAACGTGACTTAATCTTTTTTTTTTTTTTGTTGCAAACTGATTTTTCAGAATCTGGGCAATTTCCTTTTAGTAAATAAAAATTGATTTTCATTAAGTATAAAAATTTAGCAAGTGTTGGCTGAAGTTTCTTTGCAAATAACTATCAAGTTCTAATATAAAGATGTAATTTTGGTTTATCAAGATCAAACTTGGAAGAACTAATCAAAAGTAGTACTTTTTGGCATCACTAGATCATTTTTAAAGCTCATATTTCCTTTTTTAACGTTCTTGAATCAAATTTCATATCCTGGCAACTTCTTTTTTCTAAAATTAATCACTTCTGGTTCAAATCCTTAACTTCATATAAGACATGGCGATTGTCGAGTTCCTTTTAAACAAAATGAGGCGAAAGATTGAAATTAAAAAAAAAAAGATTTTTGGTTGTCATTTGCTAAAAATTTGTTATAGTCTTTCTCTTAAACTTGGATTGATATCTTACTTACTTAATCATCTAAATACTTAAACAAAAATACTTTTTCTTATATGACCTATAAACTATTAAAATACTATTTTTGTCATAATTTCTTATATTAACCTAAGTTTGGTCGGTAATCGTATTTAAAGGATTCTAATGGATGCCTAAGACCTTCCCATTAGGATATTTAGAACCCTTACCTAGAATTTATTAGGTTAGTAAGACCTTTAATATTGGAGTTTATTTTAGGTATTTATTTAGTTAAAATAGGTGTCCTAATTCACCGTTAAAATAATTAGGTGGCGACTCCTTAAGTTAAATAATTAGGAATCACCAATATGTTGTACTCCGCTTTGACCAGGTTGAAATGGGCTAATAATTAGGTGCCGACTCCTTAAGTTAAATAATTAGAAATCACCAATATGTTGTACTCCGCTTTGACCCGGTTGAAATGGGCTATAACAGGCGCCATTGCTGGAAATCGAACCCGGGTCATCCAATCCGATTGTATTCCATTTCAGTGAAACTAAGGAGGGAAACTTTTTGATTTTCTGAACTTCCGAAAATAATCTACAACAAGACCATATTTTTTACCTCAACAAGACCTAAAGGTAGGGCTATACACAAACCAGGTAAAAGAACCTACAGCCATGGAAAATTTCTGGCTTTTCCGATTCTATAGTATATTTCTATTTCTCAAACTAAACATCTTCGTCATCGCAAAAAGCACTAGATATTATGGGTTGAAGCATGAGAAAATAGGAAAAACGCTGGTCCAAAGTTTAAATGGCCAATCATCCACACCCAACTATGGTATTATCGATATTCAAAACCTTTAAGCATTTGGTAATATAATCTACAATAACTTTCACACTAATTTATACATATTACTGATATTTCAAAGTTCAATTAAGTTTTTTATTTGATATAAAGTTCTACTACTTTAATATTTATTGTGATGAACTTGTGGTTCTTTGTCGGCTTTATATATTCAGATTTATATATAAGTAACAATTTTACATTTGTGATAGTAAGTGCAGATCCTATCTCCGAGGAACCATTTTTCACAATCGAAGCACACCATGGTGGATCATTTGTGGTAGTTCGATAAGAGGCTACATAGGTGGACAAGTCGAATAATTTTGACTCTGTAAATAAGACAATAATAAATCTATACAATTTTAAGAATATGGCCAAAGCGATGTGATTATGACAAGTAAGTTGTGGTGTTTTGGCACCATTATGGTTTAACTCTTTATAAGGTTAGTTGGGAGTAATTTTTTTTTTTTTATGGAAACTAACGTGTATTATTTATCAAGTAAATCTGTAGAGTACAAAACTCTTCGACAGGTTGAACATCAAGTCTCAAACCAGTCGCAAACAAAATTAAACATCAAAACTAGCCTATCTATACATTGCTATTAGCTCAAGGATAGAAATTCATAAAGTCTAATTTCTTAGCTATCTTTTTCTTCATTGAGCCCCTAACAAACACTTATTGAATAATCTGTCGCACCATAGCTCTTTCCTCTATTTGTCTTTCTCGAAATACACGAGAATTACTTTCTAACCATACACGATAAATAGCCCCAGCTAAGCACATCAGGTAGATTTCAGCCTTCACACTTCTCCCAGTTGCATATGTAGCAGCCCATTGTTTCTCCTTCTGCCAATTCTTTGCAGTTCTATGAATGCTCTGCAACTGTAATAGTTTACTCCAGACACCAAATGAGTAGGAGCATGCAAAGAATAAGTGATCATGGCACTCATTAATCTGGTAACACAAGGGACAACCAGCTGAATCAATTGCTCCCCACTTCATTAGTCTATCTCTGGTCAGTAACCTTTCCGTTAGAGCAAGTTGTAAGATGAAGATCCATTTTGGACATTCAAGATAATTACGTGTAAGTCATCTCCAATTCACTTTAGGATAATTACCCCTCATCAGGACATACACTTTCTTAAAAGAAGAATTCCTAGCTTTGTGCAAACATTGGAATCTTTTTCATCATCCAAGAAGTCTGCTTACAGGTAGCTTCCCACGCAGGCCCCTGTTTTATATAGTAAGTATGCATCCAGAGGACCAAGTGTTTGCATAGTGCAACTTTATTCCATCTGCGAATATCAAGCAGGTTCAGCCCCCCTGTAGCTATGGGATAGCACAACTTCTCCCAAGCAACTAGTGCCTTCTTGGATAGACTGATACTACCAGTCCATAGGTATTTCCTGCATACAGATTCAATCTTGGATTAGCTTCTTTGGAAATAAGAAAATTTGGAACCAACAGATTTGAATTGCAAAAAAGCACACTTCTAATGAATTATATTCTGCCCGAGTATGAGAGGAATTTGCCAGTCCATGAGGCAATTCTTCCCATCATTTTATCAAGAAGTGGTTGGCACTGGTTT
Source organism: Lycium ferocissimum (assembly GCF_029784015.1). Classification (NCBI taxonomy): domain Eukaryota; kingdom Viridiplantae; phylum Streptophyta; class Magnoliopsida; order Solanales; family Solanaceae; genus Lycium; species Lycium ferocissimum. Next base: position 23,141,736 of record NC_081342.1, read on the forward strand.
GCTGAGGTCGATGGATGTTCGCTGAAGGGTACGATGTATGGTGCATAATGACTATCAGCTATTACTTTGGACGGAACTAATATTTTTCCAATAGCTTATGCACTAATTAAGAAAGAAAATAAGGAAACATGACAATGGTTCTTAACATATTTGATGAGTGATCTTGAGAAGAGCAATACTTCTGGACTTTTATGTTAGATAAGCCAAAGGAAATCCTTGAAGCTTTTGAATTATGAGTTGACTGAGTGATTACGATGTATTGCAACAAATTGGAGTCCGCAACTTAATTGACCCACTTTGTGGAATTTTGAACATAAATACCCACTAAAAAAAAGTTACCATACTACCTTTTGCACAGGAAATTCCTGCGGAATAGAGCTTAATATAAACCCTAACACTTGGCCGTTTTCAAGTCACTCTTCACCTCCTAAATTTTCACTCTTTCAACATACTTTAGCCCCCCGAAAATCACGTCTCAAAGCTCTGAAACGTCAAATTTTGCTATAGAACTCGATGTTTGTGAATGCGGCTATTATTGTAAGCTAAGAACATCAAGAACCTAAGATAAACCGGGTCTTCGTTTTTGGGGTTGTAAAGTGCCCGAAGTAAGTGTTTTTACAATTTAATTTTTTTTTCACATTATCTATATATTTTACTTTCAAAAACTAATTTTTCTTGTAATATTTATAGGATATGAATGGTTGCAAACATTTTTGATGGGAAGATAGCATTCCCGTGGATAAAATGGTGGTAGCGAAGTTTAAAAAGCCTCCTGTTGATAGAGATACCGCGACTTCACGTATCACTAGAGATACTGTGAAGTTTGACTTGCAGTTTAAGCTTATGGAAGCTCAAGAAAAATTGACCTTTTGGAGGTCTTGCTAAAAAAATCCGAAGAAAAACAAAGTTTTTTCAAGGCTAACCTTAGAGAAACTCAATACTAGAAAAATGCTTTGAAAGAAAAACTGAAATTTTAGAAGATTATTTGTGCTATGTTGTTATTGTTTATTATTTCTATGTATTTTTTTTTATTAAGTTTATTATTTCTATGTATTTTGTTTTTTTATGTATTTTCGGTTTAGTTTGTTATTTTTATGTATTTTATTTTTACTAGTTGCACGTTTTCATGTATTATGTAATCAGCACCCTTTATGTACTAATTTATTTGTGTTTTATATAAAAATTGTGAATTGTTGAACTTTTTATGTATTATAAACTCTAAGAAGCTTATATAAATTAATAATAGACTATAACAATCAAAGCAAATTAAAAGCATACTAATATTTTTCAAATCGATGACTTCATCATAAATTAAAAATACAAATTAAATCATGATTCCAAAACTTAAATGACCCAAAAACTAAGAGAGTGAACCTAAACCCATAATCATCATCAGAATAGAAGTCTTCAATATCATCCTCAGTACAATATTTTTGGGTTTCTTAAGACATATCTTCTTCATGTGGATGTTAGTTCTCTACCTGTTGATGATGCTTGTTCTTCTGCCAACTTTAACATGTAAAATCTACAATGTCTTGCTAGCATTATGTTGTTTTCTTTTCTAATCCTTTGTATGGCAATCTCGCAAGGATGTGGATTAGTTCGAGGCATGGTCATGGAGAACCTTGTTGGGTTTTGAGCGTTGAGATTTTTCAAGTCATGAACAAGACGTTCTGATTAGGCATGCCGATATTCTTGATGTAACCCGAATAATATTCTTGTGGATCTGAATATTTCATGTTGCAAAAATCATCATTACGCTCTATAAGGTGGGTTTCAAATCGTCTATCTTGAATTCATTGTTATCAAGATAACTCGATTCACCGGAATAGATGCTATGATTTGAGCTATCATCACCACTGTTATTCGAATCATTTGGAAGGAATACCAACCAATCTACATTTTTACTACTCGACATTGAATATGTTGTAGGTTAATAACAAATGAACGACTACTTATATAGTTGCAAACCCCCAAATACCCTTGGGGTCGTCATTATGGCCCTACCTACTTACTTTATTATAAAAAAAGAGTATAGGATCACGGGGATTCATCTTCTTTGGACATCTTACAGTCTGAATCCCACTTGGATCTGAAATAGATGTAACCTTGTTGACCATATTCTACCCTGAGGCAACATATTTTCATCCGATTGTTCTCTTCGCGAAAAAGGTTAAGAGAAAATTGAACTCTAGTGATATACCACGACTTTTTGGACGTTTGAGTCCGAGTGCCCTAAAGATTTGTTCTAGCATTTAAACCTCCCTAACAGGCCAATTTTACTCAGCTCTCGTTATATTATTGTATTCTTGATTGTATCTGTTGTTCGGGTTATTTAAGTATTTAAAATCATCCTCATCTAGTTCCCTTGTCCTGCCCATTGCTTCAAATATGTTGCTGGGGTAAAACATGTAATAGAACCAATATCAGAAAATTAGTTCCAACTGATATAATAACTCATTTTAATGTGAATGCTAGTTGTTCGTCATTTATGTTATATACTACTCTTTGATTTGACAACACTATGCTCGCTATTGACCGCTTTATATGACACACTTATATTGCGCAACATTTAAATGCGCAAAATATGAGTTTTCAGAATGACATCCTTGATTTGACAACACTACACTCACTTTGGATTTGGGCTACTAAATAATTAACCCTATTGCGCAGGAATTTCAGGCGCAAAAGCACTTACCCCTATTGTGCAGGAATGTCCTGCACAATAGGGGTTAATTATTTAACAACCCACGTTTTTTAAATGTTCACTTTTAGCTCAAGTGTTTTTCTATTTAATATGAATTTTGGATGAGGTAAAGACTCATCCATTTCATAAGTTTAAGTCATCTTTTTTCAAGTTCTTTAAAAAAAAAAAAAAAAAAAAAAAAACAACAAAAAACTCCAAAGTTCATAAAAAAAAAATGTCCTCTCCTCCTTCAATTGTTAAGCTTTCTTTATTTTGGGATGGAGAGATTCTTTATGATAATAATACTGTTCGTTATAGTATTAAACCACAATGCCATGTTAAGTTTCCAACTACCTCGGATTGTGAACATTATTCAATGACATACACAAAAGAATGAAAAGTAATCTTTAGTATGAGTTATCTGTAATAGGCAGATATCCAATATCCATTACACCGCAAGATTTTGTGCTTTATGGTACGTGGAACATCATTGATGATGAGTCTTTGAGGGAATATTTGAGGGCACCGGAAGAATATAGGGGGTTAATCACCTCAATGTTCTTGAAATGTATATTGAAAAGATACCTCACAATCGTAGTGAAGTTTTGCCTAGGACTCGTCAGGAATTCCCTCGAGTCTAGCCTACTCATGGTAACACTTATACGAACCTGAGTTCTTATGGAGACATTTTGAGTGGTCAAGTGCCGCTGGAAACTCTAAGCCAATAATTTAATCAAAATTACAGTGAAAATTGGTAAATATCCATTTTAAAATTATTATTTTGTGTAGTAGCACATATTTATTTTATTATACGTATGGTAATAGTAATATTTGTATCTTTTTAGGGGTTATACACTTCATATGAGTAATATTGGGCAATCCTCTCAGTTCGATGCAGCTGATTATTATCGGTAGGTATAATTTTTATTAACTAAATAATATAAGTGTTTTGATGTTTAGTAGTTACAATACTTGAACCGTCTCTGTAGTGAAAATTATTCAAAAAACTCGCCAGTGGTATCAAATTTTGATTTCGGTGCAGTTGATCTTTCTTCAAACCCTGGCAATATTGATCATTATCGGTAGGTTAATCACCTTGATATTAAATAATCCATATACATTTTGATGTTTCTATTTAAAATATGTTACCTACTTTTCGTGTAGGAAGAGGCCTTTACTAGATGGTGATGATTATCCAAATCATATAGAAACATCATCGAGTGATAGCGATGATATACCGAATGCATAGGTATCCGATGATGATTACGATGACGATGAGGTTGATGCTCATCCTCATATGTAGGAACAACATTTAGTAGAAATGATGCAAAGTTAGCCAAACCAGCAAGAACTGTTGGCAGGAAGCTCAATTCACCAGCACGTACCGATGGCCGAAAGCCCAATTCAGTGGCATTCTGACGTGATTCCATAGCTTGAAAATCTTTAAGGTTGTGATGATGCCTTTGTCTTCCCCAGAGAAAATGATCCAATTCGCCAAAAATCATGAAAAGAACCGGTCGATCTTGTAAGGGATGAAGTTCACCTTGCAAAAGGCATGATGTTCGAATCCAAAAAGGCATTGGAAAGTGTAATGATCCGTTCGGTCGTTATAGAATTTATGACCCATTTACCCCCGTTGACCTTTTCTCGAGCCCTATGAGTACGATTTTGACCCGCGGGGATGAGTGATACGATTCCCTAGGTCATCGGGCGAATTTTAGTGTGACTTTTAAAAATTTGAGCCTTTAAGTGAAAAGCATTTGACCAATAGTTGACTTTTGGATAAACGGACCTTTTTTGAAAATCCATCGATTTCGAGAGGTCCGGATGATCGTTTATGACTTGGTAGGATGTTTGGTTCGATTCCCAAGGCACTTGGGTTGGAAACTTGGATTTAGGCCATTGGAGATTAAATTGGCCAAATAAACCTCTGTTGGAAATTTCGAGGCCGCGGATGAATTCATAGCGCAGTTTTATGTGTGTTTGCATGTTTGTTATGTATCTGTGGGCCTCGAGTGATAGTCGGATTTCGGGTTGAGATTGGTCAAAAACCAGTATTTTTCTAGTGTCGGGTGTCCACCATAGCGGCACCAGAATCGTCGTAGATGTTGTCGCCATAGCCGTCATCCCTGCCACCATAGCTGGTGCACTGTAGTCGTCATCCTACAGCCATAGATGGTGCGATGCATCCGTCATCCTTGCCGCCATAGCTGGTGCGCTGCAGCCGTCATCCTTGCCGCCATAGCTGGTGCGCTGCAGCCATTCCTATGACCGCCGTAGCTGTTGACGGGAAGATTTTTCTCTACTTCTTAAGTTAAAACTCCCAAATCTTTATCACTTCATTACATCATTTCTTAAGCATTTTGGGGCGATTTTGAGAGCATTTGATTAGATTCTTCATAGAGGTAAGATCCTTGGCCTTAGAATTCATTAGTTTTCTTTCTTAATCATTAATCCATGCTAGAATCAAAGAGGAAAAGTGGGTTTTTATGAGAAATTCTTAAAATGGATTTTAGATTTCTTAAGTAGAAATTATTGATGAAATTTGTTAGTACAACCCCAGAACTTGATATACTCATTGTTGTTAATCTTATATATTCTATTATTAGAGGTCAATTTATGGATTGAAAAGTTAGGGTTCATACCCAAATTTGGGGGTTTCACTAAAAATTCGAATTTAGCTTAATCTTGAGTTAATCTAGAAATTGATTAGTGGATTTTGATCATCTAGACTTGAATTGCATATTCCACCTTAGAATTTCTTGTTTTACCCTTGTAGGGCCATTTTCCCAACTTCCATAGGTTGGATTTGACCTAATTTAGAAGCTTAGGAATATGGGTATTGTTCTTCATGGTTTCTAATCTAGATTATGTTTATGCATAGACATTTAGTATTTGGAGGCGCTACGAAAGGCCAAGGCAAAGGTGTAGTTGTTCGTGACTCATGTTCAGCATTCCAGGTAGGTTACGACTTACCTTATGGTTAGACTTCAGTTAGTAAAGCATATGTAGAGTTAGTGATTGTCGGAGACAGCATGTTACGCCTTCGGGTATGAAGTTGGGATGGATTCTTAGGTTGGTATTGTTGTTGACTATGACTTGTCGCCTTATTGTGTTCTATTGAGTTGTTGCCTTATTGTGATTTATTGGTTTGTCGCCACGTGATTGATTCTAGAGTTGATGCTTAGTGATTGCCCTATGATTTGGAGAGCGTATTTATCATCTGAGATTGTAGAAAGGGAAAGTAAAGTTATGATATTGATATTGTGATTGAGATATGTGTCCATGAGTGGCACAATTGATTTTTATATTCTTGTTGGCTTTTTTATCAAGCATACACTCATTTATACATATATTGGGATTAGATTTAAAAAAATGTTTGAGATATGGCTATCCTTCACTTATTGGTATTATCTTGGACAGAGGAAAGAACTTGACTTGTTATTGATATCAAGAGATGTGTCCTTGTGTGGCACAATTGATTAGATATGTTGTCCTCATTCATTGATATTATGCAGTGTACTCAATCTCTTTCATGATACCCTGATATGAATACTTAGTGGCTTATTCATGATTGTGAACCCGTATCTCTCAGTTATTGGTTATTGACTTGTGAAGAGAAAGGAATTGAAATTGGGATATGTGTCCAGGTGTGGCACGGTTCTCATTGATATACTCTTGTTGGCATTGATATCATGTGTGCATTCATACTCATATTTGGATCGAGTTGCACACCGCAATTCTTAGGAGAATCAACAAAGGCTTTATGGGAAGCATATAAAGAAAATTTCCCAATGGAATTTCAACACTTAGTATCCATGGGAGCAACCCATATAACTTTACTAACAAAACACATACTTTAATTATAGGAGAAGACCCAAATAGTGGATTACTAGTATTACAAAGAAATGCAGTAATAAAATTAGAACAATTAAGTATAAGTAGTTGGTTTCATATAAAAAAAAATGAATGATTATTTTTACTATTGTACTATTAGCGGAAATGCTTTTGACCAAGAGTTAGGTAAAAAAATTATTTAATAAATTACCAGGAGCCTTAGGAAGAGAAATATAAGACAGATGGAATAAAAGAGATGGAGTAGTACAAAACCCTAATCTAAAATGGTCAATAGGACATAGAATACAACATATAATGGATATACTACAAGAAAAATGTACACATATACAAATACAAAAACAATTAAAACAAAATGAAATGATTTTTTGTAAAAGTGTGGTTTACATTACTCAGAGCTATGATAAAGGCAATTATAGGAAAAAAAAAAAGCATAGAAAGTATAGAACTCAATATAATAGAAATTATCCTCAATATAATAAAAAGAAATATTATCTTAGAAAGTCAGCAGCCAGAAAATCTTATTTAGACGTAAATAGAGACATGTAAGAAAATATAGAACCGAAAGAAATTAC
>NC_081342.1:23148951-23200214 GCF_029784015.1 Lycium ferocissimum
TTGGATATGATAAATTCTTAGCTAGAATCAAATGAAACTTAGTGGAAGCAAAATGATAACTCAATGATTGATGGTTAATGATAAAATAATGATAGAATGGTTGTTGGATAAATGGTCCCTATACGTTTTCTTGTTCAATTGGAAGCATAGTGTCCGTATTTTTCTTTTGGGTTTGTAATTTTCTTATGTTTATCAGGTTCAACTTTAAGTCTAATATGTAGGGTATATGTAATTGAATATTTTGGTATTAGATTATATGTACACCTTCAAATTCATGACAATTAAGATTTTGGGATAATTGAAGGTTTTGAGCCCTAGTCTTAAGAGATGAGAATTAATGATTTGAGAGTCCATTTATGGATGAAATTGACTAATTTTCCGGATATATGACCCTTAGGTTATGGGTGATACGATTCTCTAATAAGATTTCAGTTTTGCCCTTATGAGCCCATGATCACTTTTTAAGGTCATTTTTGGGTTTCGAATATAAGTATGGCAATATGGATGTCCTTAGATTCTTATTCTAATTTAAATAGCATATTTGATAGACTTTGATCGTTCAGAGGCTCTCCACAAAGGGAAGGCATTTATTTGATCGTTCGTGGCACCCGATCGGCCTTCAAGGTAGGTTATGGTCTACTTTAGTTAGACTTTGATTAGAGAATCGTATGTAGTTGTAGAAAGTGACGGGGATAGCATGATAGGCCTTCGGGAATGATGTGGAGGTGAATTCCAATTAGGTTGGTTCTGTCAGCTGTTATGTGGGCTTGTCGCCAAATGTGTTATTTTCGGTGATTATCACCTGTTGTATCTCCGTCACATATTAGCTCACTCATCACATGAAAAGGAATGGTATATTGATAATTAAACTATGGACAGTAATATGACTAGTACTTGTTGATTGTATATTGTTGATATTGGTGAGTTTGATATCATACATGACATGCTTTCCATATTATACTTGTGATGATGGTGAGGTGAGTGATTGAGAGACTCCGAGGTATTTGCCAGAGATTGAGAGTGATTGATAGCTTTTGAGGTTTCTACTGGAGAGCACGAGTGGTACATGCACTTCGCGGGTCCCCCATAGGTCATGGCTTTGAGGCACTGCCCTTAGCATATGTGTACGAGAGTGGAGTGAGAGAGGTGACTGTTGCATTGCATTGCATCCATCCACTCATATATTTTGACTGATCATTTGGTGAACTATATCCGTCTTGGTTGATTTCAAGATTCCTTTACACTTTACTTGTATATGATACGTGACCGTGACCGTGCCTACTTTCACTTTTGCTCTATATCTTGTCGGCCTACTTGTTAGTTTCCACTTTCTTGCATGCGTTATCTAATCATTGTCGGCCTATGATGCTTACTCGGTACTAGTGTTGTCTCGATACTACTCTTGTATTCGCACTTTTTTTTGAGTGTAGTGACATTTAGAGATACGATCCTTGATAGGCTTCCGGTATTTAACTTGTTATTAGCCCCGTAGTGCGATACGCTACTCACAATTGGGTGGTGACATCCTTCACACGATCATCCCTAAAGATAAAGGCGTAAAACACGCGAGCTACTTGGTCATCCGTGGCCCCTAAGGACCCTCTTTATTTATAATTATACGTTTTTACTATTCGAAAGCGGCCCGTTGTATTACAATATGTGCTTAGGCTCGTATTTTTCACACGACTTGTATTCGAGACTATGTTTAGCGCTCTTTGTTTTAAGTGAACCCTTTGACCCTCTTCCTGATTGGGGGATGTCGTGACATTTCTAGTTATGATAAGTATTTAAGACTTGATAGCTTCTTCTTATTTAATTTTTCGCGTATTTAACTTGTTATTAGGAATGTGGTTTGCCTACTCAGAGGGATAGTGCAGGTGCCACCACAACTCACGAATTGGGTCGTGACACACACACACACAATGAACATTGATAAAAATGTGAGCCCCCGCACACGCGCTCATAACTCCACTTGCGTTCTAATACGGTGGACTTCGACACTTGAATCTAGCTCTGATACCAAGATTTTCCATGTCTCGAACTATAGTCTGGGTGTAACACGGCACTCGGTGCCTTGCTGCATGTGACCGAGCAAATCACATGGCTTGTTGAATCAACGTGAGGCATGTATTAATTCGGAAAACACTTTAAAACATGGATAGTCTGAATACATGATTCATCATAATACTAATGAAAATATTGTTTAAACACGATGCGAAAATAGTCTGAAAATATAATAAATGCTGAGCCAATATTGGCTATACGACTCTGAACATCTGACCTGACATAACTGAGCTAGTTTATGAAACCTCTGACATGAGTCTGACTGCTAAACTGTTTACCGGGAGAATGCCTCCACATACCTTAATTGCATAAGCAATCGACATGAAGTAAATAAAGACAACACCCCGAATGAAATGGGGCTCACCACTAGCTGATACGAGCAATAGTCTTAACATGCAGATCCGTCGTCTTGTAAATCAATCCCTGCATTATGAAATGCCGGCCCCCAGGCAATAAAAGGGAATGTCAGTACACTTGAATTGTACTGGTACATAAAGCAACTGAATGAAATAAACATGGCACATGAAATAATAGAACTGAAACTCTAGGCTGAACATAAGCATGAGTATCATTTAACATATATATAAAAAATACACGAGTAGAACATTTTAAGTGGGAGAGCCTCAGTATAACCAACATGTAACCACCACATGAGCACGCTGCGTCTGATCTCTGCCTGATCAGCTAAACCATCTTGTACCTTACCGGGGTACAAGAAATGAATGGATCCCATAACCCATAATGGGTGAACATGAAGGAATCGTCCTAACTGGGCGGAGCGATTCTTATCCTACGCTAGCATACGTAGTTTCAGGCTGTCTTAGGCTTCTCAGTAACTATGCAACTCCTAAAACATGAACATGGATATAATTGGCTTAGTAGCCCATGAGTTACATAAACGTGATTCGTGAGTGTAATATATCCTGAATAGAGGTATATAATATAACTTGTATGAAAACATGGAAGCATGTAGAATTTCATTAAAATAGACATAATAATTCATATATTGCATCTAAGAACCCATGGAATTCAAGACATGGGTATTCATGGACTACGAACGGATTCTCAATATTCAAAATGGAATATCAGGAATACAACAAAGAATTAGTAATACAAACGTGATATAGCATGATACTTGTAACTTAGGGTTGTCATGGATTATAATAGAAACCCTAGGTTTATGGAACTTAGTGTTTTCATGGATGAACGTGGCGTGGGGAAGATCAATGATATTTCCATGTGTAGTTAGAAACCTTACATATGTTATTCGCTCCAAAACTTGTAATAATGGTCTGAACTTGGAGAAGTAATCCAAAAGCTTGAATCTCGAATCCTTGTGAAGGGCTTTCAAGAAGACCCTAGGTTAGAGCAATGATTTTCCATTTAGAATTCATGTATGTATGTTAGAATTCACTTGGAATTCTTGGAATTGGCTTACCTTGATGTGTTTCAATGGTGGGAGGATCTGATCGAGCAAACTAGCTTCAAGCTAGAGATGTAGTCTGGATGAAATCTCTGGAACACAATCTGCACTCAAAAAAGGTGCAGCAAAGGTAGTATCAATACAAACACTATGTACCGATAAGAATCATAGGCCGACTAAGATTATTTCACGTATATAAGCATAAAATCAACAAGATAAATAGACTTAATACTCAATTCCAAGTTACAGAATATCCATAACAGAGTCACAACCTAAGATGAAGCTTCTAAGCCACAAGTCTATCAAGTTCCAATGTCTCACACATAATCACAAGCCCAAGTTCCTTCCCTAGGTAGAGTCACTAATCCACAATTTAACTCAGTCTATGATTATATTTATACCACAACAGCCGTTTCAGCAAACACACCAAAATCAGAACTAAACGAGCCTTTTAGTAATGCAGAATAAAATGTAATGATGTGCAATGCAAAATATAACGATGTGCAATGCAATGCACTCGCCAAATACACACTGTAAACACATGCTACTGATTTCATAGCTCAGTAGTCATGACCTTCAGGGGACCCATGGTGTCCATGTACCCTCATTCCGGATCCACTCCTCGGACCCGAGCCATAAATCCTCCGCCCCGGAAAGAACCTCGGTGGCGGATCCATATCATGTACCACTCGTTTCCAGAATGAACCTCGGACCACTAGCTCACAACTAGGCCACATCCTCACCCTCGGTCAAATGTGCCTTTTCATATGTATAGTAACACTGTCACATCACTCTCAATGATCAATTCATCAAGTACCATGTATCAAATAGCATCACAAGTGCAACAAGAAGATTATACTAACTTCTTCACTAATTTCACATCACAATGTATGTCTCAACGTATTCCAGTTCATTAGTATGTAGGGACTATGAATAATTAGCAATATCAATGTCAAACATAAGGCATCATGCCACAAGTCTTCCAAACCATTTCAATCATGCATGAGTGTATGAATGCATAAATGAGTGTAAACGTGGTAAATCAACGCAAACCAATAAAGCAACAGTGAAGGTGCTAGTCACAAGCCACAAGTCATATCAAGACTTGGAACAACTCAGCCATGAAATGAATCATACAATCGTCTCAACCAACATAATAGTCTATGTCCCTTTTTACTTCCACATGTAGCTACGCCTCACAACTAAGTCTTGCATCACCAAGAAGCTCCACTTTTCTATATATTATGGTCAACAATAAATCATACATCAAGTGTTCATCTATGTATTATCATAAATATATAAATCACAATTCAGGTCTAAACTCAGTATTCCTTCCTTTCTCTGATGATATGTGTTACAATAAGAGAGAATTGAGTATCACACGATAATTCAGGTAATAAGTCTAATCACAATAACGGGGCAACAAGCCACCATCAACAACAATCAACCTAATAGAAATCCATCCCGAATCGCCACAATACGAATACAACTACACCTCATATTTCAATACATAAAATAATGGCGACGAGCCCACAAAATCAGAAGTCATACCAACCTAGCTAATATCCAACCAAAACACCATGTCCGAAGACCTAATAATGCTTTCTCCTATCAATTCTACACAATACATACGTTTCACTAATCAAAGTCTAACTAAAGTAATTCGTAACCTACCTGGAATGCAGAACAGGAGCTACGAACTACTCCACACGAGCCTTCAATTTTCGAAGCGCCTCATAACGGTCAAAGTCTAACAATATGATGCTAAATAAGCACAAACCATGTATTTAAAAAAGAACAACAATTTGGGGAAGAAGACCCACTTACTTCTACCCTTTTCAATGGATGAAACCATCCTTTAATGTTTAATTTATCATTACTTCTATCTCTACAATCATTGACCTTCAATTCTTGGGTTTCGAATCAATTTCACCCTTTCCAACAGATTTTAGAACAAAGATTCCATTTTTATTAGAACCCTAAGTCTCAACATGAAATTTCAACCATAAGAAATCAAATTCCTTTCCTAGGAAGTGATAATCTACACTCCTAGATGATTAATCAACAATAAAATCAACAACCCACCAATTATTTAAGGGTTTACTAATTCTAGGGTTCTAGGATTTTCACCCACCATTGATGGACCTTAACATAATCATGGAACTTGAAGAAGAAAGGAAAAGGAACAATTAAAGATGGGGACTTACCCTCCAAGATACTTTCACCAAAGAATAGAATGAATTTTGCCTCTTTCTCTCTTGAAAACTGACTTTGGGGTCTTGGGAATAATGGTTAGGAGTTGAGGTATTAAATTATCGCATTATGCCCCCATTCAGCCTCTGTAGCAGTCACCCGGACCGCTGCGGCGAAGCTATAGCGGCCACTTTGGTCGCTAGCGGCCACCGAACAGCCGCACTAAAACGGGCATAACTCCCTCATACGGAGGCCAAACGCGACGATTATTTTTCCTATAGCTTCATTATATTGATATGGATCTAATGGTTTAAACATCACCCAAAAAAAGGGTCGGATGATCAATCTGGAGCCATTTCTATCCACAGACCTCCGGCGAAAACATCGAATACGAGCGCGACAAAACCCAAACCCATCTGAAACTCTTTGGAACCTCACCAAAATTTGTGGACAAGTTAAAAATTATCATATTAACATGTTGGAACTTCCAAAACATTCACACGGGTAATACTAACCCGACGTTGACCGTGGTCAACTCTAACTCGCTAACTTAACTAGCTTCTCCCTCAATGACTCAATTTACACTCAAACCTTGCGGAAACCAACCCAATGACTTCATTAAGTTATAGAGAATACTGACGGGACTTGGGGAAGGGTCAACGGGTCAAAACACTATAACGACCAAACGGGTCGTTACAAAAACTAGTACTTCACTGATCTGACATGAATTTAATTCCAACACTCCCAGTCTGATTTCCTAAGTCCTGAATCATGAACATAGCTTAGTTTTAAAGGTATGAGGTGTTACATGAAATATAATTCTTTAAAGAATTGGGTCTTGAATTTTAAATATAAAAAGTAAGTTTAAATCAAGTGAGTCTTGAAAGTAATGGCAAATCACCATTATTGCAAAATGAAATTATTTGTTGTTGTTTTTATAATCTGATGATTTGGACTTATTATTCATGATATATGGAACTTATGTTTCAATTTTGAGCTTAGATAGAGTAAAATTTCTGTGTTGAATCGTGTGTTGGATTCTTGAAATCAAAGACCAATTATTATTTCTGGGCAAAAGACCAATTATTATTTCTGGGCAAAATAAATTCAGTTACACTTCTACCTGACGTCACAGAAGTTTAACCAATTCTACATGCACTTAAGTCTTATATGACTAAAGTGCGGGCTTAAAGGCCTGTTGCTATCAATTCCTGGATCGGGTTCTCATGGGTGATGTCCTTATGAAGAACCCGGTAGTCCCATAAATCAATTAAAGAAACTAAATAATCTAAGGAAAAAGTTCAGAGAAGATAAAAATTACCCAGAGGGAAACATTGATGGCATCATTTTGTCGCACAATGACTCTTCATCTACTATTGATCACAACTTCAGTCAAAAATGCCTAAAGTTTGGCCTTTTCAAGGCCATAATTTCAGTTAAAAAATGTCTAACATTAGCCTTGACAAGTCGTACCATAGTTCAGTGAAAAGATCTAAAGATTGACTTTGTCAAGTTCACAACATCAGCTAAAAATGTCCAAAGCCTTGGCAAGTAATACCAAACATCAAGCAAAAATGTCCGATGTTTGACTTTTAGAGGTCGCACATCAAACATAATTTCCAAAGTCAGACATGAATTTTACAACTTCAGTTGCATATGTCTGAAGTGTTCCTGAAGCGGGCAAACTTGTAAAAAAATTGTGGGTATAAATTAAATGGTGACTCCCAAAGTGGGTATTTCTACACTTTGGATATAAACTTGCAATTTTTTTTTTGACAAATTAATGATTTGGGTTTATTCTTCATGATATATGAAAGTTATGTTTAAAATTAGAGATTAGTTGGAGTAGATTTGATTGTTGAATCGTGTGTTGGATTTTTGAAATTTGAAGAACGAATTATTATTTCTGGACAAAATAATTCAGTTGTACTTCAAGCACACTGATTGAAGTTTAGTCATTTTTACATACACTTCAATCTTACATGGCTAAAGAGCATGCTTAAAGGTTTGTTGCGATCAATTCCTGGATCGGTTTCTCCTTGGTAATATCCTAAATAAGAACCAGGTAGTCCTAAAAAGTCAATTAAAGGAATTAAATAATCTAAGGAAAAAGTTCTTTGACGACTAAAATTACCCGGGAGGAATGGCATCATCTCGTCGTACAGTGATTCCCCAGTTACCATTTATCGCAACTTCAGTAAAAAAATGTCTAAAGTTTGACCTTATCAAGACTATAACTTCAGTATTAAAATGTCTGAAGTTAGCCTTGACAAGCCGGACCAAACTTCAGTGGAAATTTCTGAAGTTTGACCTTGTCAAGTTCACAACTTTGGCCAAAAATATCTGAAGTTGGCTTTGGCAAGCCATACCAAACTTATATGAAAATATTTTATGTGTGGCCTTCACGAGGCCACACTTCAGACAAAAATGTCTTAGGCCAGACACGAATTTTGCAACTTCAGTCTCATATGTCTGAAGTTATTTCTGAAGTGGGTAAACTTGAGTATTTTTTAAACTTTGAGTATATAAATTTAATGGCAGATCCAAAAGTAGGTATTTCTGCATTTCACACATAAAATAAGTACTTTAGCAAATATGTACAATGCTAATAACTATTGACACTTTAGCCACATATTATGCTCAGCAACTGTTGCTCCAAAAAAAATGGCAGCAGATAGTCAAACTCTAATTCTTTTAATAATGCACGATTTGTTCAGTCATAAACTACCTATACTGATTCTTTTGATCCTCATTGTCCTATATTAAATCACCCAATTCACCATTGATATCAAGAAAATCCTCATAGTTCATCAATGATAAAATCTCACCAAAATTCCAATCTTGAATTCACAACTAAACTAGAATTGAAATTTTAATAGTTTTTGCAACTAGGTATGGTTGATATTCAGTGAAAACACCTAGATGAATCTATACACTAAATTTGAGAAAAAATTGGAGACAACTTGAGCTCGATTGGGTTAAAATTCAGATCTGAATTTGCCACTACAACATGTAACGGCCCGTTTGGTCGTTATAGCGCATTTGATCTATTTACCCTTATTGAACCTTCCCCGAGCCCTATTAGTATGATTTTGACCGGCAGGGATGGGTGGTGCGGTCCCCGAGGCGATCGGGCGGAATTTATTATGACTTTTGTGAAATAAAGCCTTAAAGTGAAAAATATTTGACCAATATTTGACTTTTGGGCAAACGGACCTTTTTCAGAAATCCATCGATTCCGAGAGGTCCAGATGGTTGATTATGACTTGGTAGTATGTTCAGTTTGGTTCCCGAGGCACTCAGGAGCGTTTTGAGTTATTGGTTAGAAAGTTGGTCCTTGGCCATTCGGTGTTGACCCGCTCAAATAGACCTCCGTTGGGAATTTCGAAACTACGAGTGTATTTTTATGTATGATTGCATGTCTGGTTTATATCTGGGAGGTCCCGGGTGATTTTCAGATTTTGGGATTGAGTTAGTGAAAACAGAAATTTTCTGGTGTCTGGTATCCACCATAGCGGCCATTAGTGTCGTAGCGGACCGCCTCAGCGAGGCTTGATCCGCTATGGAAAGTGTGTGAGGTTTGTGGTGTATCTCCACAACGGACGAGGATTCGCTGTGGCGGACTCGTGATAGCGAGAGGAGGGTCACTGGCGCGGGCCCGTTGTAGCGTACTCGTGACCGCTGTAGCGAACGACGTGGACCAGAATCCTATTTATTGCCTAGTTAAAATCCTTCATTTCCTATCCTTACATTTATTGTTCCTAAGCATCTTTAAGGTGATTTGAGGACGTTTCAACCAGATTTCTCTTGAGGGTAAGTTCTCTAATCTAGATTTCATTCTTTTACCTTTCTTAAGCATGAATCCATGATAGAAAATCTATAGAACTTAAGAAGGAAGATGGGGTTTGATATTTACTTTATTATTTGAGTTTTAGTCTTTCAAAATGAGGTTTGTTGATGGATTTGGATAATCTAAGCATGGAATTTGATGAATTAGTGACTAATAGGATTTAATCTTCCATTTATGTTGATGAATTGAAAGATTGAAAGTTAGGGTTCATACCCAAATTGGGGGTTTTGACTTGAATGATGAAATTGACCTAATTTTGAGTTAATTTAGCAATTGAAAAGTGGAATTGAACCTCTAGAACATTGGGTTACCAATTTCACCTTTGAAATACCCCTTTTGCCCTTATAGGCCTGTTTCTCCCTTTTTCCATAGTTGATTTTGATTCGAAAGATAGTATAGCAATATGGGTATCATTGTAACTTATTTCTAACTTAGAATTCAATAATGGATAGACATTAAGTACTTGGAGGCTCTCCGAAAAGGCAAAGCAAAGGTTTGATTGTTCGTCGCTCCCGCTCGGCTTCCAGGTAGGTTACGGCTTACCTTATGGTTAGACTTGGGTTAGCGAAGCATATGTAGAGTTAGTGATTGTCCGAGAAATAGTGTTACGCCTTCGGGTATGAAGTTGGGATGGATTACCTAGGTTGGTACTATTGTTTGATTGTGAGCTTGTTGCCTTGTTGTGATCTATTAGCTTGTTGCCACGTGTGTGATACTAGACTTGATACTTAGTCGCCTTATCGTAATTGTGAAACTGCTACCCCTTACTTATTGGGTATTATCTTGGATAGAGGAAAGAACTTGACTTATTATTGATATTGAGACGTGTGTTCATGCGTGGAACGATTGATTTTGATATGTTATCATTGATCATTGATATTATGCATAACACTTATTCTCATCTTTCATGATACACTGATATCAGCTGAGACTTGGTATTGATGATGATGATGAGAGAGATAAGAGCCTAATGCCCAAGGTCTTTACTGGGGATCGAGAGAGTGTCCAATGCCCGAGGTCTTTGTCGGTATCGCAAAAGTGATACATGGACTTCGCGGGTCCCTCATGGGTCATGACTGTCAAGGCGTGGAGGTATTCCGCCCCGAGCATGTGTGTATGAAGATTACATTGGCCATTGCATATCATTGTTGCATATGCACTCACTATTACATTCACTTACTTGTTGGATTCGGACTTGATATTTCTGCACTTGAGTTGTTATTCTTGTCTGTGTTGTGTTTATACTTGATTGTGAGCATGTCTATTTTTTAGTCTCTTCCTTTATATATGTTAGCTAAATGTTGTCGGCCTATGATACCTACCAGTACATAGTGTTTGTACTGATACTTCCTTGCTGCATTCTTTTATGAGTGCAGAGTACGTGACAGGTTCCACATCCACTCCTCGCGATTGATTCTCGAGGCTCTTTGTTGAGTGTCTAGGGTGAGTATTCTTGACGGATTCGCAGCCCGGAGAATCTTTCTTTATACTTATCTTTTCTTGCATTCTGAGACAATAATTCATATTTTGAGACTTGTATTATTCCAGAATGGTAACTGAGTGGTAGTGGCTCTTGTACTATATTCAGACCAGTTCCATTGGGTTGTATTAGTACTGTATTCTGCACTAATTTATACTTACGTTTGAGACTTATGTTTCTATTGTCCTATTTTATTTTTTTTGTTGTTGAATTAATGATTTGGGAAAGGGTTCGCCTATCGAGGTGGGAAATGGTAGGTGCCCGCATGACTAAGCGATTTTGGGTCGTGACACTACATATGTATATCATTTTGTACATTATGTATATCTATATAAATTCATTATATATGATATACACAGATATACAAGGTGATATACCTAGTATCCCAAATTTGTCTCAAATTATCTCCAAACACGTTTAAAATTGATACTCAAGCTCCGTAATATGTTTTAAATAAATTCGAAATATCACCCAGTCGAAACAAATCACAATTATACTTATCACAAAATGTAAATCAGACTTCAATGATCTTAAATGATGCTTTCAAGTCATACTTCAAACACAAATAATGTACTTAGCTTTGTATTCATATTTTAAGTTCAAATTTCAGAGCATAAGTTTTTGGGGTTAGTCGTTGTCCTTATTTCTCTTCTTGAGCAGGACATTGAAAATGAAAGAGAGGTCTAGAGAGGGAAAAACAAAAGATATAGAGAATATATATATATATGTATACTATATACATGTTTTTGTGTGTGTGTGTGTGTGTGTATAGGAATTGGGTGGCGCGCGCAGACACACAGACAGACAGACATTGTAACGACCCTTAGATCGTTTTGATGATTTTACCCATTTTTGCTCAAACGATCCTTCCCTTAACTTTATTTTGGCGAATTTGACTTATCGGGATGGGTGGCGTGGTTATCAAGGAAATTATATTAGTATCGGGTTGAAAATCTAAGTTTGAGTTTGGGAAAACTTTGACCAATAGTTAACTTTTGGGTAAATGTGTCAGAAATCGAATTCAGATAGTTCTGTTAGGTTCGGAATGTGATTTATGACTTAGTAGAGTAGTTGGTTCGTGCATCGAGGGGTTCGAAAAGATTTTGAGTGGCTGTTTTAATGAGATTTCGTACCTGCGCTTATTTTTCCCCAGGTGCGAGCGCCACACCAGCGCATATTGTTGGACAAAAACCATTTAATCTCTAACTTTGATTTTAGACTTCATTTTCACATATTGCAAGTTCTAGAGCTCGGTTTTTGGGAAAATCAAGTGCTATGTTCAAGATTCTATGTTGGGGTATGTTGTTAACCATCTTCTAAGCAATTAATCATGATTCCATCCATTATTTACTAATTTTATCCAATTTTGCCCTTGGGGCTCGGGTTTGGTTATTTGAGTTCATTTTGGGTTCCGGAATAAAGTATAGCATTATGGGTATGGTTAGATTCGTGTGACCTTGTAAAGTACTATTTTGACTAAGTTGAACTTGATTTCTCGATATAATTACTGTTTTGACCTTCGGGGTTTGGGGTGGGGTTTTCGGTTGATTTTTGGACCCGAATTCTATTATGTCTTAATAGATATTCTTAGAATCGTGTGTTAACGTATAATTCATATTTGTTAGACTTCGCTCGTTCGGAAGGGGAAGGCTCGGGTTTGAGTGTTTGTGGCATCTGCTCAGCATTGAGGTAAGTTATGGTTACTCTTTTAGAGTCCGATTGGAGGACGTATATAGTTCATAAATGTTGAAGGGGTATTGGACATGAAAAGGGATCCCACCTTAGTGGTTGTGATAAACACTTTGGTGGGCGCTGGTGTATTCTCGGGAAATTGTTGCATGTTAGGATATCATGACGGGGAAAGCATGTTAGGCCAACGGGCATTGGTTGTGGTGATCAATTCACTTATTGTGGTGATAAATTCACTTAGGTTGGTATGATTGTTGTTTATTTGGTCTATGATAGCCATGTTTGATTGATTCCCGGAAGTATTGATTTCATTTTGCATTCATCACACCATATTTCATTTATATCATGAAAGTGGCATCAATCTTGACCTTGAGTTGATATGATGTGATCCGTGATGCATATGCATTCATTCCCTATCTCATGACTCTATGAACACTTGTTACCATGCATTTTGTACTTATCCATGCCTGCATACATACATACATTCATTTTGCTGAGACATTTATGAGATATGAGATGGTTCGTCGTGACTGGGAAAAGGTAAAATTGATGTGTTTACGCCAAAGGGAAATGGTTTCGGGTATGATGATATGAGTTGCGTGAAAATGATATGATGTGATATGATTCTCACCCAGTTTGAGGATACATATCGGATGACATTAAAAGGTATATGGATCTCGCGAGTCCTCCATGAGTCATGACTATAAGGCATAGCCTATAGCATGTGTGTACCAGGTATGAGATTTGGCCTATGCATTGCATTCATACATTCTTTCATTTGATCTATTACATTTTCACATTTTCTGATTTCCCGTCGTATTTGGTGAATGACTTGGTTAAGAAAGGCATTTGGTGTGTTTGGTGTGTTTGGTGAATGACTTGGTTAAGAGAGGCATTTGGTGTTAAGAGAGGCATTTGATCTATAAATGTTGGTTGCGTGGTTCCACTTGGTGTGTTTCTTTTCAATCTTTGTATGCTTTATGCGTTATGATACCTACCAAGTACTAGTGGTTGTACTCATCTACACTCGTTGCACTATTTTCTGGTGCAGATACAGACCCATGCTCCAGTTCCATACCTTGTGGCTGATCCCGAGGCTATCATAGTCTAGATTCCGGGGTGAGATCTAGTTGGGTCCGCAGCCTTGGATTTCATCTTTTATGTTATTCTGTCTTTTTATTTCATGACAGTTTTCTTCTTTGATATCTTCAAAGACTTGTAAAATTCTATTAGAAGCTCTTGTACGAGTTAGACTAGGTTTTGAAGTTGTATCAGACTAAGTTATTTTCAGCATTATATATTTATGTTGAGACTGTTAGATAATGTTGCAATGTAGCCGATTCTTTACTTTCCTTTATAAATGAAATGCTATGTTGGGGATGACTCGCCTGCCTGGTGGGACAGTGTAAGTGCCATCATGACCTGCAAATTTGGGTCATGACAGACATGGAGCTGGAGAGGGAAATAGGGAGAGAAATGAGGGACGGAGAAGAATAGATACAGAGATATGTAGTAGCTTTAATTTGCCGATTAAATTATCATGTCAAGCCAATAAATGAAAGTTGAGTTATTTCTTGCCAACTTCTCTAGAAAATATTATTCACATGTATTCGACACTCCACGATATAAAAATGAGGTGATTTGCATAAACTGGTTGATTCCGTGCTACTATTTATTTCTAATCCAATTTAAATAATTTTTGCAAAAATAATTTGGTGGTAAGAGTTCGGAGCTTGTGGGTCAGAATTTGGTCAAAAATTCTGACAGGTCAACACAACAATTGATGAATAGACAAACTTATCTTGCTACAAGTGCTAATGGATCGCCAATATTATTTATCTCGGTTCATAAGTTTTCAAGATTATTTATCTCGGTTCATAAGTTTTGTTTTCTTACTATAATGAATAAGAGAATAAGTTGTAAATGAAAAAATTGTTGATCCTCCGTAGTAGGAAAACATAAAACATTTTAAAAAATGCTATATATCAAATTATAGCTACTACATTAACATCTGTTGATAATATTTTTATATAATATCCTCATCATTTTCCAAACCGACTTCAATGCTGTTAAGATATGCCCAAAGCCAAATGAAACGCATCACAATTGATCATGTTAAGCTCCTCCACGTCTATTTCCCTTCTTTAGTTTGATTATAATTCAAAATTATCACTTACTTTAGGCATATACCATGAACATAAACCTATGCCTCACTAACGTGACTAGCACAAATAACGTGACTAGCACAAATTTGAAATCCTCCCAACAAAGGAAATAGGGGAAAGGAAAAAGACAGCAATCTTTATAATAGCTACAAGTGTAAATGTGTCATAATTCTATTGGACCAACATGATAAATGTTGCCTCCTATACATGTGGGAAGACATTAGGACCGTATGGTGTGTGTACTTTCGATTTGGTTATTTACTTAAAATAAATCTTTTGTAAATCGTGTGATAATAATACATACATGACTACCACTCTTTGTCAACATTGAATAATTTGGTTGCCCCAAATCTTGTGTTCCCTTTTGTAGTATACGGGGATCGCTGTGTTGTAGAACATGCAGATACTTCCACAAAAACTCACATGGATACTCACATGGGTTTACAGATATTAATCAGATATACCAAAACTCACCTTAATTGTGAAACACAGACTATATAAGATTTTTTTACCTTATCAAAATCTCAAATTCAAGATTTTCCGCTGCGCAAATTTCTTGAGAAACGAACTTATTGGCATGTTGGTTCAAGGCTAGACCGACTATTTCCGAGTTTTTTCTTACTTGAAGTAATTGTTATGAACACAAAGAAATGACAAATTCCAACAACGGATATATTATTTCACTCTTAGCAAGTGAATGAAAAAATTTAGATCTTTCTAGTTTGAATGAATTGGTGATGCCTACTAATATCAATAATTATTTATGATTGACTCTAACTATTCACTCGATAATATATATATATATATATATATATATATATATATATATATATATATATATATATATATATATATATATATAGTAATCAAAGTGAGATTATTAACTTGAATTGAGGGATCGAAAAAAGGAAGACAAAGAACAAGATCGGGTAGTTCTTATAAATTAAAACAAGCATGAAAATCAGAAAATGACTGATGCACAAAATCAATAAGGTGACAACTATTTAGATCAATAGGTACAGAGTACACTGTTGTTTTTAACATTTTAATGCCAGAAGAACAGTTGTCTTCCCAAATTAAATAATTATTCCAGGGTATCTTTTGTTTGATTCACGAATTAACTACTATGTATTATCTTCTCCACTTTAAAGGTGTACACCAACTGAGGGCAGCCATGAATGGGCCCAAAAATTACCAAAAAGAAAAGAAAAAAAGCCATAAGTTTCATTTCTAGTTATTGTAATTACTTCAGATTTTCAGTCCTAATTAGTTGATCGAAAAATGATTGTACGACGTACGTAGAGCATATTCAAAGATTAGTTATGATGGAATTAGCTCTATTGAGATTAGTTATTCTGGTATTATTCTTTATTGACTATTTGGTTTGTTGTATCAAAAATAACATGCATTATATAATTTCTAAGAAGAAATTGTTGATTTACAAAAATACCCTCCACTTTATTTAGTAGAAAAAGACTTTGAGGGACCTCAGTAGTTTTTGTCATTCTCGTCGTTTTATCCAGAGATAACTAATCCTCGTACTATTATTTCACTATCTGATAGGGATAACATATTCCGGTACTTCTTTCTAATCCTAATATAACTTATCACGGGATTAATAACCAAACAAGGAATAAAATAGTACTAAATTTTTATATTAGGATGATTTATATGCCCGTCCAGCATACCACACTAACCTTAGAGATCCCTTAATTCAAAATTCCTATTCGTTATGTTTTCGATCATCTCCAGCTCTTTTTAAAGAAAAGTCTTATTTATCGTCAACGCGTCAACAGTTGTGATTGTCAATAGCCAACATGGGTTAGAACTTGGAACACTTTTGGCATAAAATGTAACAATAGTACCATAGAAAAAAGGGTAAAGAGAGGAAAATAAATACAAGTGAAAAGCTAAAGAACACATAAAATAGAGAGAAGGAAGGCTAGCACCACCAAGCTATAAGCAAAACTCTACCCTCTTTTTTTCCCTTTTTCATTAAAGACCAAAATAGTAGTTAAATAAATAAACTTATATCAAAGAGTAATAGGCATGTGTTACCAGTACTGCAGTACATATTCTTTTGTGTAAGGGCACATTCTTTCCTACTACTCTAATTACACTGTCGTCTCTTCTGAAAGGTTTATCATGCAAGATATATTGTTCTTATCATGCATATTTCCGATGTGTGACTTATCAATCAATAAAATTGGAATGAAGCCTGAAATATCAGGGTTTAAATCTCATTAGAAGCAAAAGAAAGACGCTAATTTGTTCACATATAAGTAAGTCTTGTGGACCAAAGTTATACGTTACTTTACTACTATATATAATAGAGGATCACAAAGTTTTGTAGTTCTCACGTGAATTTTCTTGTTTCTTTTTACCCTTAATTAAAGTTTAATTGACTTTGTAATTCCTTACACATTTTGGTAAATTTGAAGAACCTTAAGGGCTTTTTTCATGCCATTAAAAATGATGATGTCATAAAAAAGGTGACAGTGGGCCCCACATAAGCATACTCATACATATTTGAGTCTTCCTTTTATGAAAATTTTATTAAAAAATTTTCAATTTTTTTTTTAAGAATTTATTATAGACACGTAATATAGGCTTAATTAGTGAATTAAAATGTTATTTTTATAATACTCCCTCTGTTTCAATTTGTTTAAACCTATTTCCTTTTTAGTCCGTGCCAAAATGAATGACCTCTTTCCTAATTTGGAAACAAATTCACTTTATGAATGATTTACAACCACACAAATTTTCAAGGCTTATTTTGAACCACAAGTTTCAAAAGTCTTCCCTCTTTCTTAAATGTCGTGCCCAGTCAAATGGGTTCATATAAATTGAAATGGAGGGAGTATTATTTATTACTTATTGATGTTATTTACCATTTATCATTTCTATTTTAAACTTTTACTCGTCCGATTAAATGTAAAGTATTTTATTTTATTTTTTCGTATAATTTTGTGTCGTACGTGCCTACAAACAAAAGTAATTAGCAAAGATTTCACTAAAGATAAGATCAAGTCTTCAATTAAAAGACTAAACACAAATAACTCATCTCATTGTTAAATAGTTGAAAATGAATTTTCGTCTCAATCGAAAATGAATTCCGAAGTACGGTTTAATTAATCAAATTTTACGTACGCGCACTTTTAACACAAAATTTACCTAATTTATTACTATATTAAAAAAGGAACTATAAAACATTCTTTTCATATGTATTTTGGAATCTTTGAAAAAAACAGTAGAAAGAAAATACAATTTGATCTTCAAACTGTAATAATATTAAACAATTAAAAAGGTATATTTTTCACTTTTTAATATTAAAATATTTTGCAAAATACAAGATAGTCAACATTTTATATAATTTAGGTTAAAATAGTTAAGCTCAACATGAAAAAGTTAAAAAAAAATGTAGATTTCATAAAAAGCTTCATTAAATTAAGAATAAGGAAAAAATGTTATTTTTAACATGCATCTTTTGGAAGGAAGAAGAAAGCATAGAATAAGAACTATTTAAATTCATTAATTGTTCAGTATTTTTTTGTATGGTTTAATTTGAAAGAATATCTACAAAAGTATCTTGCAATATGCAAACTTTTAATTATTTATATTAATTTGTATGTTAACTTTATTAATTTCATCGTACAACAATATTGTAGCTTTAAATATTTTTGACATTAATTGAATACTGTGATTTTTTTTTTTCAAAAAATAAGTTAGCTAATACAGGTTCAATTCGGAGATATAAATGAAATTAATTTAACATATGAAAAGCAAATTTGATCATCGGAAACTATAATCCCAAAAAATTTCAGTAAAACAGAAATTAGAAAAGCTTTCATTTGTTTGATCTTTTTTTAAGTCTATTATAAAAACTAAGAAAAATATTTTCCATAAACATTCAGATAACTTTTTTTACTTTAATATTTTAGAATTCATTAGAAATTGTCAAACCGAAAATATTTAGTTTTCACGGTCAAACGCCTACTTATTGTTTTTTTTTTTTTTCTTTTCTTCTTCTTTTACATTGGCGGCATGAACATTTACTTTAGGTTTCATCAACCGTTTGACTTTAGCCTGATTAATTAACTTTACATTCTTCCAAAGCAAGCACCAACTCTTAACTAAAAGTTTCTAAGCATGATTTCTTGATTGAACTTTTAAAATTACCAACATTTGGTGCTTTCGGGTGGGTGCGTCTAGATGAAGTTTAATAATGGTAAAAGAATGTACTATCTCGGTCTCAAATTAATTATCCATCGTGATTATTAAAAATAGTTGTCTCAAATTATATGTCATTTTAGAAGTTCAAGATATAATTAATTATTTTTTTCTTCATTTTATCATTAGTAGAATTTTGTCATTAAATGATAAGTAGAGCAAACATTTAATGGAGAAAGATTATAAATTAGACATAAATAAAGGTAAAGTTAGTCAAATACCCCTCCGAATTAATATTTCTTAAGAGGGCTGCAAAATAAAAAATAAAAAGATAGATAATTTGAGACGAAGGGAGTATTAGAACAATAGTTTGATTAGGGTTGACGTGGAGATTAATTACATGAAAATAGCAGGTTAGACGTCACCAGCCAATGTCGGATCATTTTCCAAGCAACAAATTCTTGGGCTCACTGAAAATATAAAAATATTGAAATTTTTATGTATGTGCACGTTGAAGGTTGATAGATCGTGAACGTATTGATTACTCATTATGGTAAATTGATATACTTAGGTCAAACATAGGGTTTTGATAAATTTCTATAAATGGATCCAATTATAAAAACTTAAAAAGTTCTTGAAATAAAGCAAAATATAGGACAAGAAACTCAACATTCCTATTGGACTATCCGTCCATATTTTCTGTTTAAGGAAAACCATCGGATGTTAATTTCCCTTTTTAGGTAAAAAATTATACTCCCTCCGGTTTAAAAAGAATGTTCACTTAGCCATTTACACACCTCTTAAGAAAATACGAATTCCTAAGTAAAAATAGGTTATTTGACTAAAATACCCCAAATTAAATAGGTATTTGGATTTAGTCACTTAACACTTAATAACAGCAAATATGAAAAAGTAAGATTAATTCTTTCTAATTTGGTAAGTGGACACTCTTTTTAAAACAAAAAATAAAGGTTAATTAAGTGGACACTTTCTTTTAACTGAAGGAGTATTAAAGAAACCATCAATAAGTGGTACACTAGTACTATCAAGTTCAATACATGGAACTGTAAAATTAACAATTCCACAAAATAAAGTTCCTATATATCTAAGTGATGATAAAGCAAATTATTGTAGGCCAGAGGTTGTATACGGTAAAAACCGGGTCAATGTATGACCAAGGTGAGGCCGGGCGAGACGGCAAGTCCAAATGAGCACGAGTATGTTCGGTCTTTCTTCATATCGGGGTATTGTACGGATGCGGATCCGGTGACCCGAGACAAGAAAAGTATGTCCGTTGGTCCGGTTATGCCGATCCAAACTCAACGTGTTCGTTGGTCCGTCTAAACTCGACGTTTCCATTGTCCGATAACCGGTTTCGTCTTCGATCTAAATTCGACGTGTCCGGTCCCCACCTTATCCTTTTAGGGTTTCGCTTAAACTCAAAAGGGCTTTGCATTGTATTCAAGGCCCGTAGGCGATACCTATAAATAGAGGATATTTTAAAGAAACCGAGATCCAACATTGTAATAGAAAAAATATATTGAAGCTCTCTCTGTGTATGTGTGTGTGTGTGTGTGTGTTATTGCAACAAATATATTTAGTGTAAATCACCAATCTCTATACATTTACTCTCATGCATAGATATATATATATATATTGCAACAAATCCATATACATTCCATATCAATCAAAGTAGATTAAAATTCATCCACATATCCTACACTTCACTTACAAATTTAATTGTTATCTAAATCCGGGAAAAACAGAGGTAAAGCCAGCATATCCTGTAATGCCTAAGAAAGCATATGCTTGTGGGATCCAAATGTGAATTAGTTATGTAAAATTCATCAATATTATGTGAAATTAGAGTAGGCCCCTTGACAAATCATACAAGTAGTCTTCCCCTGTCACACAAATCTCTCCTCTAAAATAGCTAATCCCCTTCTTGATCACGTTTCTTCTTTTAGAAGATAACATCACCAAACTTTAACTCCATTGGTTTACAAGCAAATGTACCACATTACAATTTATTATCTTGAGTAGTCCAATGGGATACAAGTAATTATAAATAAATAAAATCTTTGGGATTGGGTGAGGTGGGTGTAGGGAAAAGTCTCTCTCTCTCTGTGTGTGTGTTATTGGAATTGGTGTAATTACTGTATGTTCTTCTTTAATTCTATTTAATTACTAATCCAATATTTACATAATTACTTAATTTATATATTATAAAAAAATTTAAAATTAATATTTAAAAAATATTGCCTTTATAAATGATATTAAATTACATTTAATAACACATTGTTTCTTGAAAATATATTATATATATATATATATTGTAAAAAATAATTGATATTTTTCAAACTAATATAAATTTTAATTAATTATACAACTTAAAAGAAGACTTTTTTTGTGAAATTCATGTATTGGATGTTTGACAAAAAAATAATATTAATAAATATAATGCCATAACATTATTCAAATGTTTGACATAAAAAATCTATCAAAGGTAAGTGAAAAATAAACAACATAGGTAAAGCAAATAACTTAAAATTGCAAATATAACCTTAATCCTAAGAAAAAGTTCAATATGCTTGTGTCATTCCAAATTACATAAGTGAATTAGTTATGTAAAATTCATCATTATTATGTGAAATTAATAATGTCCCAAATTAGAGTTTGTTAATGACTCAATCTTTCTAATCATTACAAGTAGTCTTCCCCTGTAATAACACACAAATCTCTCTCTAAAAAAATAAAAAAATAGCTAATCCCCTTCTTGATCCACGTTTCTTCTTTTAGAAGATAACATCAAAAAAATATAAAAAGAAAAATACATTTAAAAAATAAAAATAATTAAAAAGTAAAAATAAAAAAAGAAATTAAAATAATAGAAATAAAAAAATAAATTAAAAATCAAAAAAAGTAAAATAATACCACAAAAATAAAAATAAACACAATTTATTATCTTGAGTAGTCCAATGGGATACAAGTAATTATAAATAAATAAAATCTTTGGGATTGGGTGAGGTGGGTGTAGGGAAAAGAGGCAGGGAATACTTAAGTGAAAATCGAATTCTCCCCATGTAAAATTCTAGGTGATAACTCTATTAATGATTATCACTATTGTCAGTTTGTCACCAAATGGGCGGGTTAATTAGACGAATTTGAATGAATTAAATAAGTTAAGTTAATAGATGGACGGGTTATTACTGGGGCTGAACGAGTTGGACTGAAATGAGTTAAATAATGGGTCATAACTCCATCCGTCCAACTCTTGTTAAGTTTTAATTTCTTTATTTGTTTTCTTATAATTTATTTAAGTAACTAATAAACAATTTGCAAGATAGCCCTTCGCCGGGGGTGGTCTTTATTGTCCCTCAAATTGGTAGTCTTTAACTTTTGCCCTTCGCTAAAAATTCTTTGATTTCGGGTTCGAATCCCCGCTCAGTCAAAAATTAAAAAAAAAATTACAAGGTAGAGTTTGGATTCGCAAGGCAGAATTTGCATGACTAGAATTTGCCAGAATTTGCATGGGCAGAAATTTGCCAGAATTCTGCCTTAAGGCAGAGTTTTGAAGCAAAATTCTACATTACGAATCCAAACATCTATCTTGCAATTATTTTTTTTTTACTGAGTTGGAGTTCGAACCCACAACCTCGGGGTATTAGACGAAGGGCAAAACTTAAAGACCACCAATTTGAAGGGCAAAAACTAAATACCACCCCAAATGAAGGGCAATGCGCGCAAAAATATGACTAAATATAACATATCAAACAAACAAATGTCTTTTTAAAGAAATATTATGACAAGGTTTTTCGCGAGTTAATTTGGGCTCATATGAGGCCCAACTTTTAAATTAGACGAATTGAACGAGTCAAATTGGACTAAGATAATAATGAATGGGCAAATCAGACGAGTCATATTTTCATGAGCTAATTTTATCACCCCTAACTATAACTCAATTCTTCGATTCACTTTGGTGGTTAAGGAAAAGATAGCTTAGGGCAATGAACTTTTGCTATGCACCGGGTTCAATAGTAAAACCATATTTTTACGTTATATTTTCGGAAAAGGGCCAAATGTACCCTCTATACTATTGGAAAAGGGTCAAATATACACCTCGTTATACTTTGGATCTAAATATACCCCAGCCATTATATTATTGGTTCAAATATACCCCTCTTCCATTAAAGTTATCCCAAGTGGACATCCGAACCTAAATGACACTGAATTTTAATGAGATGGACGTCTTGTGCATACCACTTCAATACCCCTAACCAGTGGCGGACCCAAGATTTATTGGTCCTGGGTGCTCACCTTAAAATTAAAAAAAAAGTATATTGCTTTGAGTGAGATTTGAACTTGGCTTTTTCATGGCTTAGCCTAAAGTTTACAACCTTTTAATCAGAGCACCAAAATATTTTATTACTTCTTGGGTGCTATTTATTACTATTTTATATTAAAATTTCAATATTTTCTATATGTATATATAAATTATCCACCCTGATTAATGGGTGCTCGAGCACCAAAAAGTAGTACATGGGTCCGCCCCTGCCCCTAACCCATTACAGAGCATTACCTCATAATTGTTGTAATTTGAAGTCACTGTCACAGTAACATTATTAGACTTTTATCACAACCGACGATTTAGTTATTATTCCTATATAAATAGAAGTAAAAGAACACCACAAAAGATAAGATAGTTCACATTTACTCCCCTAGTCAATCCTAACAGCTAATTTACAACCCAACTTCTCCTCGTGCTTCTCTCTCTCGTACACACAAAAAAACACATTATATATCTGCACAAAAAAAAGAAGAAGAGAGGTAGAGAGAATTATCAGACCTCTGTTCCAATTATTTTTTCTGATCAAATTAAATCAATGTCTGAAATAGAAAGTTGTGATCAGGACATGCCTAGAGTTGTAAATTTCATGGCCTCTGTTCTTGAAAGAGTGGCAGAAACAAATGATCTCAGCCGTAGATTTAGTGCACAAAAGATCTCTATGTTTCATGGACTTACTAGGCCTACAATTTCTGTTTTGAGTTATTTGGAAAGGATATTCAAATATGCCAATTGTAGTCCTTCTTGTTTTATTGTGGCATATATTTATCTTGATCGGTTTTCACAGAGACAACCATTGTTGCCAATCAATTCTTTCAATGTTCATCGGTTGCTCATCACTAGTGTCTTGGTTTCTGCTAAATTCATGGATGATATGTGAGTTCTCTTCGCCCCCTTTGTTTTGTTGCCATTTTCAAATTTTTCTTTTATACATGTGTATAAATTAAATTCATTTAACATCCTAGACATATTAGCTACGATTTTAGCTAAGTCTTAGCAAACACGTTATTCGTATGCACAAAAAAGAAGAGAGCTAAGAGAATTTTCAGAGTTCTTGCTTCCCATATCTCTATGAAAAAAAATCACTTTAAACTTCTCATTTTATCTTTTGTGTAACATATTTTTATAGCCATATCAATATGATATGACATATTCAAGATCACAAATTTTAATTTTTTTTTTTTACTTCTAATGTCAGTAGTATAACAGGTCATCTGCCAGATAGGATGATGGTTGGAAAGTAGATACTTTTAAAAAGAACTTAAATTTGCTCTCTCGATCTTAACGATTTGATTTATAACTCTTAATGGATTGTATTTCCGAATGCTCTATACAGAATTACAGATAGACTCCTACTGTAATTTCACTAGTTTCTGACAAAACTTTTACATTTACAAATTAGTGAAAGTATCATTTTAATTATTTTGGGCTGGGCAATAAAATTGATGAACACCATTGGATTGAAACTCGTGTTAGTATGAAAGCTCTTGCGAAAGAGTAGTTTCTAAGCATGTATCTTGCGTTGACATAATTGGATAACTTACTAATCGAACTTTCGTTGACCTTAAATAATAAATTCGTTAAACAAATCGGTAGTGTGTAAGAAAAGGAACTATCTTACTATAGTGACCGTGTAAATGAAAATTTTATACATATACGTGTATAGCTAGTAATTTGTTATAGAATGTTACTTTATTGCCTTGTTTTGAGAAGAAAAAATAATAATTCCATTCATTATAGATAATCACCTTTAAAGTGCATTCAAAAATGTGACTTAGTGGTCAATGAAGTGGGTGAAGATCATTGAAGGCCAAAATCACTTGATGGTATTTTCTCATCGGCCTTATAAGCAGAGTTGTCCGATACTTGTACTGATATAACAAATACCTAGTGAAGTAGTAGAGGAGCCAGCATCAATATTATATAAAATAAAATAAAAGGCATAATTATTCTTAAAGTAATTAAGTAACCTGATAGTGTAAAACATATTTAAATTATTAGTGTATATATAAATGCTAAACTCCTAAGAAGATTAGTACTCCTTCCGTCTCAATTTAAGTGTCTGAGTTTGATTTGACAAAAAGTTTAAGAATTAAAAAGAGACTTTTAAATCTTGTGGTCCTAAATTAAAGATGTGTGTAATGTACTAAAATATTCTTTGAATCTTGTGGCTTTAAACTTGCCTTGTAGGATTATTGAATTGTCAACCTACTAAATATAGAAAGAGACATTATTTTTTAAACATACCAAAAAGGAAAGTATGACACTTAAATAAGGACGGAGGGAATACAATTTAACATGTCTACCCAGTGAACTTCATATTTACTTATGGAGGTGAATTATACTTAAAAAAAATCTGTGGGTTGTGACTAACATACACAATAGAAATCCCCGAGTGAATAGACAAAATTGCGTACAAGGCGCGCAAATGTCATATATATTAGTTGAAGAAACATGCATTTAAATACCAAGTTGCAACGCCGTCCTGAAGCAAAAGCACTGTCAAAGAAGTAGTAATTTATAAGTACTTGAATTTTCGAAATGTCCATGTTTCAAATCTAGACAAAATCACCTAAGATGTGGTGTCTTTTGTCTGCTGTCCCTCACGACGTTTTAGCGTTGAATTCTACACGTGAAAGAAAAAAAATGAAAATACAACTTCTTGGTTAGGGGCAGTATATCGAGTGATAATGCCGTCCTCTACATGTACACTTGGTAACATATACACTTGGTATTCCCCATGGAGTTAAAAGGAAAGTTCTTTTCCAAGTAATTTAATTTAGTACTAGGATCACAGACCGATTAATATCTAGCATATATATATATATGTGCACTCACTGAGTTAGACTCTATAGTATGATTTATGTAAAATTATTATTAAAGTTAAAATCTAAATATGTAATGAATTGATAGATCCGATTTCTAGTTCAAAATTGACTCTTATTATGAAATGCAAGCTTTTCCTAATTGAATTTGCCACCAATCTATACTGACGACTGGTTCGCCGAAATAGTCTGTTTCTGAGATTGTCCCCTAAAAGTTTAATTTGCATGCTGAAATAATATGACATGTTACTTACTAAGGAGTACGGTGAGATGAATGAAATTTCTACACTCTTAATTAGATATTTCGGATTCAAATTTCAAAAATAGAGAAACATTTGGTAGGAAGTACTTTTGTCTCTAATAAACGTATACGGTGCGAATCTAAATTAGCGGAGCTGATGTGTTTTCAATACTAAATGGTTATAAGGAAACTGTAATGCTAGCTGCAGCTTTGACTTGTTCCTTTTTCGTCAGTTACTTCTATTTTGGTTTCTGTTCTTTTAAAATCAAAAAATTGATTTGCGTGAGTGTTGCAGATCTGAAAGCTTGATTTAGAATGGCATTATTAATCGAGACTTGTCGAATTAGCTGTCATTTAACTCCTGTTATTGTCACAATTCACAACTAGTACGTAATACTACGTACTCATGCTTCAGTAGCTTTCGACTCAATTCCTTGATGTGAACTTGTGAAGTTTACAATCAGTGATCCTCCACCACATCTTGCACCTGCCCCCACCACGCCAACAATATATCTAAGAGGACAAAATAGTACTATCCCTACCAGGACTATTTTACATGACATTATTCAATTTAACAATTTAGACAATTCTTTTTTGTTACAATTATCAAACATGTTTTTAAACTATATTTTAAATATTAAATTATGATTTAAGATACTTAGAAGTTTTACCTAAAAAATTGAATACCACCTTAACTCAAAAATTGTTTACTCATATATTCATATTATGTTGCAAGTTCTCACGGTATAAGTATGTCATTTATTTGGGGACAGAGGAAGAATAAATTAAAGTTAGGGAGAGTAAATCTTTCAATCGTTTTTTTTTTTTTTTTGGTTTTTTATACCCCTCAGGTACTCGATTTAATTAGGACTTGACTAATTTGAATTCGCTTTGAGAAGTCCCACTTCGGGAGAAAACGCTCTCTATCAAAGACGACTTCATTATTAGTGCTCAAACTCGAGACCTCCGGTTAAAAATGCATGGAGGGGTACTTACGACTCCCTGTAGCCTTTCACCCTTGGCGATAAATATTTCAATTGTTATAAATTAATTGCGTAGTCTAGAGTGGCTCTTAGTGAATTACTTGAAAGTTGAAAAATGTTAGTCTTGTTTGTTTTTTTTTTTTTCCTCCTAATTTGGTTTTTGGCAGATTTTACAACAATGCTTACTATGCAAAAGTTGGAGGAATAAGCACAACAGAAATGAACCTACTAGAAGTGGACTTCTTATTTGGGATAGGATTTCAATTAAACGTGACTCCCTCAACATTCCACACCTACTGCTCTTATCTACAGACAGAGATGTTGCTGCTAGAAACACCACCCATCCCAATGCCTCTCAAAATTGGCAGAAATGTGAACCAACATTGTTGCATCAGTGAGGATGAATCCACTCATCAACACCATGAATTAGCCGTTTGACAAAAAAAAAATATTGAACTAAATTTTGTCACTACTGAGGACTGAATTGCTTAATGAAGAAGGTCAAGATTCTATACTTCTTGGCCTTATCAAGTTTGTAACTTGTAAAGAAGCATTAAGTTGCAGCTTTGTGGACTCTTGATGTTCCATTTTTGAACTTTTTCTTATTGAGTTTTGATACAAAATCGGACTTGTTAGCCTGGGAAAATTACAGTCAAATACCATTCAGTTATCTAGTTTACAAAATATGTACACAATATATAGGAAGTATACATATACTATACATACATATACACAACATATACATACCAATACATGTAATATACATACCTTAACATATATAGCCGAAGTTTATAGGTAGTGTATACACTTCGGCCATGTACATGGCGGAAGGGTACATTTACGTAAGTTTCCCTTTGTTTTCCCTTTCCTCAATTAATTTCAGTAGCTGGATTAATTTGAGATGCTGGGTTAATGATCTATTATTAGTCCTGAGATTCCGTCTAGTTTGCAGAATCAAAACGATCAACTAAAATCAAGCCCAAAGCAGAAGTGGATACCTGTATTTTGTGAGCATAAAAGTGAAATCTTAAAGTTCTCGTGTGTTGCTACTTTTTCTTTGAAATATTCTAATCAAAAGGTAGAACGCTTTGCCTGCCTATACCATGTAAATAGTTTTTTTATTTTACTTTAGACGTTAAATTTTTTTTTTTTTTTTTTGGGTTGAAAAGAACTTATATTATATTAGTCAAAAGTACAGGGGAGCCATTAGTAGGTCCAACATTATACAAGTTGGCTGCATCAATGGCTAGCATATTGCTAGCTATTGATGTTTTGTTACAAAAGTTCAGATTAAAAAAAAGATGAAGAAATTCCTTGGCTTGACATTGTAGCTAAGTTGATAGCTCTCGTTTGTAAGACGCCTTCCTGATCTGCTTTAAAGAGATCGTTTACATAAAGAGGAGGTTGCTTAAAGATCCTAATGCCATTGCCTGTCAAAGTGGTACCAAAACGTGCTAGTTGATCTGCAACAGAGTTCTACTCCCTGCACACATGAACGCGAGTTGTCAATCCTGCAGCATGCTCAGGAGGTACCTGCAATCATCAAAGATAGGTGTGGAGTTATAAGGATTTGTAAGCAATAGAGTGAGTAAATTTTGTGCATCAAAGTTGATGTGTAATTGCAGGAGCTCGCGCCTGGTGGCCAATTGACGTTGAAAGTTAATATATTCCTTTACTAACGAACACGTAATAAGTGCATCGTGAGATATACTTTACCGGGTAATTCCGAACTAAACTTGTAAGAAGTAATCCACAAGAGCTATTACGGCATGTCAAGAACTGCATTTAGTTTGAGGAAAGCTTTAATCATACGTCCATAAATAGAGTGAGTAACTTGAAATGTCATAAGACATGTAACATGCTACAACACTGGAAATTATAGGCCAAGTTAAATTCTTATACTAGCTGCTAGCCTATGTTCAATACTTCAAATTTGTGGCTTTTCAAACTATTGTTAGACATAAAATTTAGGCACCACTGTCCCATGAAAAAAATTTGACTGTTTAATTATTGTATTAGTTTTATAAGTTGGAAATATAAAGTCTTTTAGCCAATTATCATATAAAAACTTGAAGTTCTGGTAGTACTTTTTCTTTAAACATAACCTGCAGGAACTTTGTTTACCTAACCAGGCCTACGACGTTTCATTGGGTAGCAGGCATCTTTACACAAATTGTCTGTCGAATTCATTGTTTACTTTTTCTTGCCGATATACATAGATTATATACATATTATAAAAGGATTGTACATGTATTAAACATTTGCAGGCTATTTTTAATTTAATCAATTGGATAGACGGCTAAGTTAATTCTTCTATCTTTTTTCTTCATCAAGGCATCTATTTGACTATTTCATCTTCTGTCACATAAGGCTATTTGGTTTTAAGGACCACAGTAGAAAACCAAAATCAATGTCACTTTAAGATTAAAGTGGAGTTGAGAAGTGGACCATTCAACATCCAAAAGGATCTGATCTTGTGTTTGCTAGTCTGTAATTGGAAATTTATAGCGTGGTTGAATGATTGCGCTATGTTGTTAAAATATTATTACCACCAATTTGGACTTCTAAATTTGTCTTTACACAAGGTTTCTGGGGGAAGTCACAGTTTGGAAAATAAATCTTATTTAGCACGGTTTATAGGGGAATTTACAAAGATATACTCCATAATTAGATGTCATACCCTATTTCAACCTAGGTCAAAATAGTTTACAACATCCCGGGTAATTCCGGGGTTAATTAAAGTTAAGAGTCGCCACCTAATTATTTACGGTGAATTAGGGCACCTATGATAACTAAAGTAATTATCTAAAGTTGATTTGTTTTTTAAAGTCTACGAAACCAAAATTCTGGGTAAGGGTTCAACTAACCTAGAGGGAAGGTATTAGGCATCCTCAAGGTTCCATTAACAATGGTTAATCCGACCAGACTTAAATGTAATTAGGCTAAGTGTAAATATGATATTTAAGAAGACTGACTTGTAAATGTCACTGAAGTTTTAAAAGAAAATATAATAATATTATTTAAAATAATACTTGTAAATATTGCTAAGGCTTTAAGAAGATGTTGTTTAGAACAAGACTTATACCAAATATAATGATCTTGCATAAAAGGGAAATAGATATTGCTAAGGCTTTAGCTAAAAATACTATTTAAAGTAAGACTTACATAAAATATATAAGTAGAAGAAAATAGAGTTTACGCAGCGTTTTAATAAATATTTGTCATAATTCAAGTGGTGAGGCATTAATTGATTTCTACATTTTAGGAGTATAGACAAAAACACAAAATAGCTGATAAGAGTTTTCTTTATCTTTATTAACTATACTTTTTTTTTTTTTTTTTTAAATATGCATATTGACTCAAACTTGGAGAGTTATTTATAAAATATATTTGATTTTATGTTTGCGTATTAGTGATGTTTCAAAATTTCGAAGATAACAAAGGTGGGTCATGATTCTTTAGCCCAAAATATGTAGTCATGCTATTTGGAAAATTAATTATTCTAATGAAAGTGCATATTATAAGTACTATAAATAGTTCAAAACATCAATAGAAGAGATGAAACTTGTGGCATTAATTATTAGTTTTCTTAAATTAACTACCTATTATTAAACTAAAGCCCCTCCCAATTCTCCTATGATTCATCTAAACTAAGAGTCAAAATAGAATAAAATGTTAGTCAAGACAACACAAGTTTAATGTAATAAAGGCACAAGAAATATGAATAAATAGGCTCGGCCATTTTTTGGGCTTCCGTAGATCGTTTCCACTATTGGGCTTAGCCGCACTTTTGTTTCCGTGGACCGTGGGGCTGGAAACGAGACGTCTTGAGCGGGATTATGTTGGGCTTTTAGCCCAACTCCGAATGCGGGAGAGGAACGAGTCTCTCGAACTCGTATGTGGTGGTCATGCAAAAAATACAGGAAAAGGATTAGTATATGATCTAAGAATAAAGGTCAGACAAACAAAACATAAAAAAGGGACACTCAACACTTAGTAGGGAAAACCATTTAAATGACAAGTTTACATTTTTGGATTACGGATAAACACTATGGGCTGTTGGCATATCATAGCAAGAGTAGGCCCAAAATGATAACCACGAGCCGACCAAAGTATGGCATTCGAGGGCCTCAAATTGTACCAAGTATATTTGACACCTCCCTTGCTTAAATAAGGACATACGGGTTTATAGCCATGGTGGCAAGTGAAAAATAATCACCAAATTACAAATCACACGGCTTTATAGAATCCATAAACACATAAGAGGGAATTGTACAAACACAGCTTTCATCAAGCAAACAAAGACTAAGTAGGAATGTACTAAGTTAAACTCGAAAAGGGAGAGCATTCAGACCAGATATATTACTAAAACAGTGACTAAATAAAACTCTCGACCTGTTATTACTCTCTTGGGACAAATCATTTTTACCTGAATCAGAAAAATATTATTAAACCTTCACATAGTAGAATTGATACATTCGATAACATTTTGTTATTTAACTACAACAAGTTCTCGAAAAAAAGAATGGAAGCTCTATGCTTTTGAGACTAATTGAAAACAAACATCGATTCATGCTTTCCACACACATGCAAAACATCTCATCGAATTAAGCCAAATAAGGCATGAACAAATTGACCGAAAAATTGACATCGAACTAGACTCCCTCGCGCATAGATGAAAAAACACCGACATTGTATTAAACTAATTAAGCTCGAAATGCGGCAGAGGTTCAGCCTACAAATGTCATGATTCATTGCCCAAAGTGCGACAAAGAAAGCGGATAAAAATACAGCGGTTGGGAGCCTAAGTCAAGCGGCAAAATGGCTAAAATGTAACTTCGTCTAAACCGAATGTTAGACAATGAACCAAGATCGGATTTAATAATATTCTGCATTCCGCCTAAACCAATTATACGATAAAACGTGCCTTGTGTTCATTCATGCCTATACTAATATTATTCGAACAACCTAGTGAAGATATACGTGACTCCGGCCGGGATAGGAAGAGCAACTAGACAATAGCAAAGATACTAAACTCGAACCAAACGATTTAACCCAACATGCCTACATATGCCTAGACTAGTATTTCAATGAGCATTCAAACGAGTCGGTTAAATATTCGGTGACTTAATACTATCTTAGGACTCGTTTGGTACTCTAAATCATGTTAATTACGATAAGTTAAGGACAAAAAACTTATTTCGGGATACAAAGTCGGGATTCTTGACCTTCGATTTTATTTTGAGATATAAGTTGTGCATGAATTTATTTTGGTATGGAACAATTAGAAAAATTTGGGACCAAAAGTGATAAAAATTGGAAATTACGTGGAAAATCATCAAAATGCCAATTTCCATGAATAAATGAGATTGGTCCCACACATTTTGTGTCACCTTTTAAGTGGTCCAACTCATTTAATGTGGGCCAAGGGAACTTGACCAAGTCTTGCTCTACTTGAAATAAAGATGACCACTTCATTCTTTTAACTTCATCCACTTGAAAAATAAAAGAAGTGAAGACTCCCTCCATTAAAGGAAGCTCACGGCCAAGCTCCATGGAAAATCATCCCTCATTTCTTGTCCTCCAAAAATTATTTTGATGATGAAAACCCACTATTTTGAGGTCCCTAAGTGACGTGGAAGCGTGGTTGGAGCGATCTAGCCATCAATTTTTGTAGATTTCAAACCCTAGCCTAATTGTGGAGTAAAGAAGAAAGGTAAGAAT
The DNA here is from genome assembly GCF_029784015.1 of Lycium ferocissimum. NCBI lineage: Eukaryota > Viridiplantae > Streptophyta > Magnoliopsida > Solanales > Solanaceae > Lycium > Lycium ferocissimum. Next base: position 23,182,104 of record NC_081342.1, read on the forward strand.
TTCTCTTGTTTTATGAGTTGTGAATGTTTTGTGCACATTGTAGTATGTTAATATGGATGAAAATCATGAGATATAGTATGTTGGAAGTGGGTTGTGTGATGGGTGTGCTAGCCGTGTAAATGGGTATTGTGATTGGGTTATTGAATAAATTCCTTGTAGCATGTTAAATTGTTGTAGGGTGTAGGATGGCTAAGAATCATCAAAATATGTATATGTGTAGTGATAGACGAATATGGGTCATGCTATATGCCAAAGAACACACTAATGTCGCTTAGCGTTTTAATGGTTGTTGTGATGACTTCTAGTTTGGAAATGAAAGTTTAATGTCCCAAAGTGATATGGTGAATTGTTGCGGGCTGTTTTGAGGCTGGTCGTGCATTTGACATGAATTGTATATTTTATGAAAATGACATCGTTATATTGAGGATTGTGATGCAAAGCATGACTTGAAAATGAGGAAAAATGAAAAGAGGGCTGCTCGGCTTGGGACTGTTTTCGGCCCAAAAATGGAAAAAAATTGTGGGTTGTTGGAATTATTATGTGAATTGTTTAGAATGTTCTTGAATGTTGTTAGTATGGGTTTGGGTTAATAATCAAATGTATAAGCGATAATACGGCTTGAATGTAAACCGTTGAGTTAATTTATGTAAGTTGTTGAATAATAGAAAAGAAAGCTATTATTGTTGTTTTGCCTTTCGGATTGGTTGTTGATGTTGTTAGGATTGGTCGTTGTTGTTGTTGTTGATTGATATGGCCGAGTTAGATTCTCGGGGTAGCCTATTTATAGGGAAATGCTTGCCCAATTTTCGTAGAATTAAGGGCAAATTTGGAATCTAATGCCCAAAAAGTCTTTGGCTAATAATTGGCATTTTATGGCTTGTTTATAGATCGTGGGCAGCCCGAATCATAGATTGGATTAGCTTGAGTTTGGGTCATTTTGGAGAGCGTTTGAGGTATGTAAAGTAACCTTCCTTTTTGGCATGTCTTAGTTGAATTAGGCTATGATTCAAGCCTCGAGGAAACTCTATTCTCGAAATCGAGCTTGTACGTGATTCGCACTTGTTTCCTTGGTATCCTTGTGCTAATATGCCATAATATTGATCCTTACATCCTTGGAATTAATAATTTGCAAAGGCTACTTAAAAGCTGATTTTTTTTTTAAGAACTTATTCATTAGTGATTCAAAAACTACAAACGCTCATAACTTTCTCAGAGAAGCTCGGAATGCTTTGAAACTTTCGTAGGAGTTTGTATGATATATAATGAGTATGTTTTTCATAGGCGGGCTCAGTTCGGGTCTATACTCGTCCGTGGGTCCCGCGACGCCCTTTTATGTAAACTCGGCAACTTTGAAACAAAAAGTGATAATTATTATTCCGATTTCGAATATGACTATTTTATTTATCCTTCGGGTTTATACTAATGATTTTATGCATATGATTCCTCACTACTCCGCTCGTGCCTACTATGATATCGTTCGCCGGTTCCGGGCCGGTTCGTTGTCGTGCGCTTTGTGATACATTCCGGTGTTATCTTGTGTTTATGGTTCACCGTGCTCCTCGCTCGAGGGCCGGGTTCCACTTATGTTTGGCGTTATCTTTGTGATTGGCGTTATCTTTGTGTTGTGATGTGTGACGGGGATTCGGAGATTTGAAACTTTACGGTGTTATCTTGTGTTATGGCGCCATCGACGACGGGCGACCATATTTTCCTGTGCCCTATGCATAATTTATACTTTGGAAATAAAAATTTTGATATTTTTGGATATGTATTATTTTCCATACTTCTGATTCGATTATTGTTCGGTTTTCTACTCGTACCTTCTGCTTTGCATACTCAGTACATATTTCGTACTGACCCCCTTCTCCGGGGGCTGCGTTTCATGCCCGCAGGTACAGACGTTCAGCCTGGTGATCCACCTGTTTAGGACACCCCTTCTGCTACTTGGAGTGCTCCTCTCATTCCGGAGCTTATACTTTTGGTATATATATTCGTCTGTTGCATTTATATATATTGTTCATGGGTACGGCGGGGGCCCTGTCCCGTCATATGATTACGTACGTACGTTTAGAGGTCGTGGACATGTTTTGTGGGTTGTGCCTACCTCTCATTCGGTTGTGTGTGTATACGTTGTGTTTGGGCGATCCCACTCGCCGCGGCGGCCGGTCCGCATTTGTATATGATATTTTGTTGGCCCTGTGTGGCCTTTGTTGGTATTTTCTGTGCGCAGGGTTATTTTGGATAGTCCATTAAACAAAGGAAACTCTGCCGAAATTTTTCTGGAAATTATCTAAATTTGAAACATAGCCTTGTCGGCTTCTGCTATATATTTGAATGCGTTCGTTATGATTTGAGATAGCGTTTGATAGATGTGTTTGGGTGCCCAGATCGGGCACTAGTCACCGCCTACGGGGTTGGGTCGTGACAGAAGTGGTATCAGAGCGGTTTGTCCTCGGAGTGTCCACAGATCGTGTCTAGTAGAGTCTTGTTTATCGGTGTGTTGTGCACCACATCTATAAACGGGAGGCTACAGGACATTTAGGATGTTATCTTTTCTTCGATCTTAGATCGTGCGATAGAGCCGTGCTATTAGGATGACTCGTTCGATCGGTTGTTGTGTTACGATTTCGGTGATGCCTCCGAAAAAGGCGGCGAGCCCGGAAAGGGCAAGTCGGTGGCGGCGGAGAGAGACGAGTCGGGCTCGAAGGGGTACTCGGACCCTTGCTCGGATGATGCGTGATATTGCGTCCCGGCCGGCGGACTACTGCACGTCTTCTTCATCAGAGGAGTCTGGAGCACCAGTCGCTGCCACTAGGGGTCGGGGGGCGGCTACACCATTAGCTCCAGAGGCTCCAGCGGCCGCGCCTCCAGTTCCCCAGCCAGGGGCGGACGATGGTACCCTGCGAGAGGCAGTTCAGCTATTGACTCGGCGGGCGCGGGGGCCGGGTCCGACATAGACATGGGCGAGGGGATGATCGCGCGGACGGCGCGATAGTCATAGGGCCGTGATTTTCTACTTTGTGGGCCACGAGTTCTTTGGGTCGAGCCCGCGAGAGGACCCCGCGAGGAGTTCATCCGGCGGATGCGGCGTACCACTGCGGCCCGATTAGTGCTACGAGAAGAGTCGGTTGAGATGGCGTCATACCGGTTGCATGATGTAGCAGCCAATTGGTACGAGTCGTGGATGCTGTCCAGAGGTGAGGGCGTCCCTCCAGCTGTATGGGGTGAGTTTACAGAGGCCTTCATGGCCCATTTTCTGCCTCCGGAGATGAGGCGCGCGCCGGGGGTAGATCGATTCTGGCTGTTGTTGAAGGCGAGGGCGAGCCGATTCGGGAGTACAGCTTAGAGTTTGATTCATTGGCCCGATATGCGCCCACATATGTAGCTACCATGACGGACCGGATGCACCGGTATATAGTGGGGCTGGATCATTATTTCGTTGATAGTTGCTTGGTATTGGCAGCCCAGTCCGGTATGGATATCGCCCGCATACAGGCTCACGCCCAGGGCATGGAGGACAGACGCAGAGGGCGCCAGCCTGATAGAGTTGATGATAGGGGCCAGCCAAGAGGGCTAGATCATCCCAGGTATTCGGGGGATTTTCGAGCGACGGCCTCGGCGGCGGCGACGAGCGGATATCCTTCTCGGTCATCACGAGGTACCCCCCCCGGTTTACCCCCCCCGGCCAGGAGATCAGAGGGTGCCGGATATTCAGGGGCAGGCCCGAGCTCCCGGGCTTCAGGTTCACAGTTGGACAGAGGTTCCAGCAGTCAGATGAGGCCACCCAGACCTCCGTGTTCTTACTGTGGGAGACAGCACCCTGGAGAGTGTTTCCGAGCTACGGGTGCATGCTTTGCTTGTGGCCGCCAGGGCCATTTGATGAGAGACTGTCCGGCCAGAGGGGTACGGGCGGTTCGGCTCGATCTCGGGTCGGCGGTGGTTCATCTTCGGCCTCGGTAGCGATGCGCCTGCGGGCGAGGTACTCCGGCACCGGCGGCCGCGGCGGGGGTCGTGGCGGAGCTTCGGGTTCTAGCGGTCCTTCGAACCGCATTTATGCCTTAGCCGGCGGACGAGGACAGGAGGCGTCGCCTAATGTCGTCACAGGTATATTACTGGTTTTCTCTCGAGATGTGTATGCATTGATTGATCCTGGTTCTACATTATCATATATTTCGCCCCTTGTTGCTAGTAGAATTGGGATAGAATCTGAGCCGATAGAGCCCTTTGAGGTAGCTACACCAGTAGGGGATTCGATTATTGCCAGGCAGGTTTATAGGGATTGTTCAGTGATTATCTGCGGCCGCTGTACTAAGGCCGATTTGGTAGAGTTAGACATGATCGAGTTTGACGTGATTATGGGTATGGATTGGCTAGCTTCTTGTTATGCTAATGTTGATTGTCAAAAGAAGATAGTCCGATTCCAATTCCCAGGGGAGACAGTTATAGAGTGGGCAGGTAATACAGTATCGCCGAGGGGTAAGTTTATTTCATACCTCAAGGCTGAGAAAATGATCAGAAAGGGGTATATTTATCATCTGGTCCGTGTTCATGATTTAGAGGCAGAGGCACCGACTCTTCAGTCAGTCCCAGTGGTTAATGAATTTGTAGATGTTTTCCCAGACGAGCTTCCAGGCCTTCCTCCCGAGCGGGAGATAGAGTTTGCTATTGACTTGTTGCCAGACACTCAGCCTATTTCTATTCCTCCGTACAGAATGGCACCAGCAGAATTAAAAGAATTGAAAGAGCAGCTGAGAGATCTATTGGAGAAGGGTTTTATTCGGCCTAGTGCGTCGGGAGCTCCGGTATTATTTGTGAGGAAGAAAGACGGCTCGCTGCGGATGTGCATTGATTATCGGCAGTTGAATAAGGTAACCATCAAGAATAAATATCCCCTCCCCGATTGATGATTTGTTTGATCGAGTGCAGGGTGCCGGGTGTTTCTCGAAGATAGACACTGCGGTCGAGCTATCATCGAGTACGGGTAAGAGAGGCTGATATTCCCAAGACGGCATTCAGGACCCGATATGGGCACTATGAATTCAGAGTTATGTCTTTTGGGCTGACAAATGCCCCAGCAGTATTTATGGACCTGATGAATCGGGTATTCAGACCGTTCTTGGATATGTTTGTGATCGTATTTATCGATGATATTCTGGTTTATTCTCGGTCAGAAGCAGATCATGCAGACCATTTGAGGACGGTACTTGGCACACTTCGGCAACAGAGGTTGTATGCTAAATTTTCCAAATGTGAATTCTGGTTATCTTCAGTGGCATTTCTGGGACATATTATTGGGGCTGATGGCGTCCGGGTGGATACTCAGAAGATTGAGGCCGTTAAGAATTGGCCTAGGCCTACGACGCCGACGGAGGTGCGTAGCTTTCTGGGATTGGCTGGTTATTATCGGAGATTCGTGGAGAAATTTGCTTCTATTTCAGCGCCTTTGACAAAGCTGACTCAGAAGGGAGCAAAGTTCCAGTGGTCAGATGCTTGCGAGCGTAGCTTCCAGTTGCTGAAAGAGAAATTGACTACAGCTCCAGTTCTGACACTTCCCGAGGGCCCAGATGGGTATGTGATTTATTGTGATGCCTCTGGTATTGGTTTGGGGTGCGTGTTGATGCAGCACGGCAGGGTGATAGCTTATGCTTCGCGGCAGCTCAGAAAACATGAAAAGAATTATCCTACTCACGATTTAGAGTTGGCCGCGGTTATTCATGCTTTGAAGATGTGGAGACATTATTTATATGGGGTTCACGTTGATATTTATACAGATCATAAGAGCCTTCAGTACATCTTTAAGCAAAAGGAGCTGAACTTGCGACAGATGGAGGTGGTTAGAGTTGCTTTGAAAGATTATGATGTTGATATTCTCTACCATCCGGGAAAGCCAATGTTGTGGCGGATGCACTTAGTCGCGGTCTATGGGCGGCCTAGCGACGTGCCATCGAGAGAGTAAAGCAATGGTTCGCGATATTCATCGGTTGGCTAGTCTTGGAGTTCGTTTGGCGGTTCTCCGGAGATGTTGGGGTTTCGTTCGAGGTATTGCCGAGTCCTCTATTACGAGAGATATTAAGCGGCATCGGTATGAGGATCCTATTCGGCACGGTACGCAGAGATGCGGCCTCGGCTCGGGAGAAGACTCCGTTTGAGATTTCACCCGATGGAGTGTTATTTCACGAGGGCGGTGTGTGTACCGACATTGCGGGGTTGCGGCGACGGTTATGGGCGAGGCACATTATGCCCGATATTCTGTTCACCCAGGGTCGACGAAGATGTACCATGATCTTAGATGCTTATATTGGTGGGATGGTATGAAAAGAGATATAGCAGAGTTTGTCGCTCAGTGTCCGAATTGTCAGCAGGTTAAGATTGAGCACCAGAAGCCCGGTGGGCTATTGCAGGAGATGGAGATACCGACATGGAAGTGGGAGATCATTAATATGGATTTCATTACAGGTTTACCTCGCACTCCACGGAGGTACGATTCTATTTGGGTTATCGTTGATCGGTTGACGAAATCAGCTCATTTTCTTCCGGTCCGGACTACCTACTCAGCTGAGGATTATGCCAGACTTTATATCAGGGAGATTGTGCGACTACACGGAGTTCCCTTATCTATTATCTCCGACAGAGGTGCCCAGTTTACAGCCAATTTCTGGAGATCCTTTCAGGAGGGATTGGGGACGCAGGTGAGTCTCAGTACAGCATTCCATCCCCAGTCCGACGGACAGGCCGAGCGCACTATTCAGACATTGGAAGATATGTTGCGGGCCTGTGTTATAGATTTCAGAGGTAGCTGGGATGACCATTTGCCGCTTGTTGAATTCGCCTATAATAATAGCTACCACTCCAGTATTCAGATGGCACCTTATGAGGCATTGTATGGCAGAAAGTGTAGGTCACCGATCGGTTGGTTTGATGTCGGGGAGACTGAGTTGATTGGCCCAGATGTGGTCCAGCAGGCCGTGGATAAGGTGAAACTTATTCGGGAGAGATTATTAGCGACCCGCAGTCGACGAAATCATATGCAGATAATCGTCGTCGACCTTTGGAGTTTCAGATTGGCGATTGGGTTTTCCTGAAAGTGTCACCTATGAAAGGGGTTATGAGATTCGGCAAGAAAGGGAAGCTCAGTCCGAGGTATATTGGACCGTACCAGATTGTTCGCACAATAGGCAAGGTTGCCTATGAGTTAGATCTGCCAGCCGATTTGGGAGCGGTTCACCCGGTATTTCATGTTTCTATGCTTCGTAAGTGTATTGGTGACCCCTCCAGGGTCTTTCCTGTAGATGATATTCAGGTCACAGAGGAGCTATCTTATGAGGAGCAGCCTATAGCCATATTGGATCGTCAGGTAAAAAGGTTGCGGAACAAAGATATGATTTCTGTTAAAGTCTTTGTGGCGGAACAATAACCGAGAGGAAATGACACAGGGAAGCTGAGGAGCATATGAAGAAGAAGTATCCTCATTTATTTTCAGAGCCTGCAGGTAATCCAATTCTCTTCTTGACTATGTCTTTTGATAAATGAATCGTTGATCAATGGTTGTATTGTTGTGATAGTGGTAAGGAAACTCCCCCAAATTGTTGTATGACCGGTAAGATAAATCTAACATTCGTGGACGAATGTTCTTAAGGGGGGGAGGATGTTAGAACCCGTATTTTTGTACAGTGGAATAATCTGGATTAATTACGATAAGTTAAGGACAAAAATTATTTCGGGATACAAAGTCGGGATTCTTGACCTTCGATTTTATTTTGAGATATAAGTTGTGCATGAATTTATTGGTATGGAACAATTAGAAAAATTTGGGACCAAAAGTGATAAAAATTGGAAGTGGAAAATCATCCACAATTTCCATGGCTGGCCCACACAATTTTGTGTCACCTTTTAAGTGGTCCAACTCATTTAATGTGGGCCAAGGGAACTTGACCAAGTCTTGCTCTACTTGAAATAAAGATGACCACTTCATTCTTTTAACTTCATCCACTTGAAAAATAAAAGAAGTGAAGACTCCCTCCATTAAGGAAGCTCACGGCCAGCAGCAGCAAAATCATCCCTCATTTCTTGTCCTCCAAAAATTATTTTGATGATGAAAACCCACTATTTTGAGGTCCCTAAGTGACGTGGAAGCGTGGTTGGAGCGATCTAGCCATCAATTTTTGTAGATTTCAAACCCTAGCCTAATTGTGGAGTAAAGAAGAAAGGTAAGAATTTCTCTTGTTTTATGAGTTGTGAATGTTTTGTGCACATTGTAGTATGTTAATATGGATGAAAATCATGAGATATAGTATGTTGGAAGTGGGTTGTGTGATGGGTGTGCTAGCCGTGTAAATGGGTATTGTGATTGGGTTATTGAATAAATTCCTTGTAGCATGTTAAATTGTTGTAGGGTGTAGGATGGCTAAGAATCATCAAAATATGTATATGTGTAGTGATAGACGAATATGGGTCATGCTATATGCCAAAGAACACACTAATGTCGCTTAGCGTTTTAATGGTCGTTGTGATGACTTCTAGTTTGGAAATGAAAGTTTAATGTCCCAAAGTGATATGGTGAATTGTTGCGGGCTGTTTTGAGGCTGGTCGTGCATTTGACATGAATTGTATATTTTATGAAAATGACATCGTTATATTGAGGATTGTGATGCAAAGCATGACTTGAAAATGAGGAAAAATGAAAAGAGGGTTTGCTCGGCTTGGGGCGTTTTCGGCCCAAAAATGGAAAAAAATTGTGGGTTGTTGGAATTATTATGTGAATTGTTTAGAATGTTCTTGAATGTTGTTAGTATGGGTTTGGGTTAATAATCAAATGTATAAGCGATAATACGGCTTGAATGTAAACCGTTGAGTTAATTTATGTAAGTTGTTGAATAATAGAAAAGAAAGCTATTATTGTTGTTTTGCCTTTCGGATTGGTTGTTGATGTTGTTAGGATTGGTCGTTGTTGTTGTTGTTGATTGATATGGCCGAGTTAGATTCTCGGGGTAGCCTATTTATAGGGGAAATGCTGCCCGAATTTCTGTAGAATTAAGGGCAAATTTGGAATCTAATGCCCAAAAAGTCTTTGGCTAATAATTGGCATTTTATGGCTTGTTTATAGATCGTGGGCAGCCCGAATCATAGATTGGATTAGCTTGAGTTTGGGTCATTTTGGAGAGCGTTTGAGGTATGTAAAGTAACCTTCCTTTTTGGCATGTCTTAGTTGAATTAGGCTATGATTCAAGCCTCGAGGAAACTCTATTCTCGAAATCCGAGCTTGTACGTGATTCGCACTTGTTTCCTTGGTATCCTTGTGCTAATATGCCATAATATTGATCCTTACATCCTTGGAATTAATAATTTGCAAAGGCTACTTAAAAGCTGATTTTTTTTTAAGAACTTATTCATTAGTGATTCAAAAACTACAAACGCTCATAACTTTCTCAGAGAAGCTCGGAATGCTTTGAAACTTTCGTAGGAGTTTGTATGATATATAATGAGTATGTTTTTCATAGGCGGGCTCAGTTCGGGTCTATACTCGTCCGTGGGTCCCGCGACGCCCTTTTATGTAAACTCGGCAACTTTGAAACAAAAAGTGATAATTATTATTCCGATTTCGAATATGACTATTTTATTTATCCTTCGGGTTTATACTAATGATTTTATGCATATGATTCCTCACTACTCCGCTCGTGCCTACTATGATATCGTTCGCCGGTTCCCGGGCCGGTTCTGTTGTCGTGCGCTTTGTGATACATTCCGGTGTTATGCTGTGTTTATGGTTCACCGTGCTCCTCGCTCGAGGGCCGGGTTCCACTTATGTTTGGCGTTATCTTGTGATTGGCGTTATCTTTGTGTTGTGATGTGTGACGGGGATTCGGAGATTTGAAACTTTACGGTGTTATGCTTTGTGTTATGGCGCCATCGACGGAAGCGGGCGACCATATTTTCCGTGCCCTATGCATAATTTATACTTTGGAAATAAAAATTTTGATATTTTTGGATATGTATTATTTTCCATACTTCGATTCGATTATTGTTCGGTTTATCTCGTACCTTACTTTTTGCATACTCGGTACATATTTCGTGCGACCCCCTTCTTCTCCGGGGCCGTTTCATGCCCGCAGTACGGACGTTCAGCCAGGTGATCCACCCGTTTAGACACCCTTCGCTACTTGGAGTGCTCCTCTCATTCCGGAGCTTATACTTTTGGTATATATATTCGTCCGTTGCATATATATATATTTGTTCATGGGTACGGCGGGGCCCCGTCCCGTCATATGATTCTCGTACGTCCGTTTAGAGGTCCGTGGACTTGTTTTGTGGGTTGTGCCTACCTCTCGTTCGGTTGTGTGTGTATACGTTGTGTTTGGGCGATCCCGCTCGCGCGCGCGGCCGGTCCGCATTTGTATATGATATTTTGTTGGCCCCGTGTGGCCTTTGTTGGTATTTTACGTAACGCGGGGTTATTTTGGATAGTCCATTAAACAAAGGAAACTCTGCCGAAATTTTTTTTGGATAATTATCTAAATTTGAAACATAGCCTTGTCGGCTTAGTCGCTATATATTTGAATGCGTTCGTTATGATTTGAGATAGCGTTTGAACGCTGATTTGTTCACTTCCGGGGTCGGCCTGCCCGTGTAGGGTGTGGGCCGGAGCGGCCGAATTGTGAGACGTGGGCCGGTCCGTTAACGGGTCGGATTGTTTTTGGTCCGAAAAATGTGATTAATGGACTAATAAAATTGGCCGAGAATTGGGCTATTAAATTTAATATCTGGACTTCAAATGTTGCTCCGAAAATACTATTTTTGGCTTCTAATTTGACAACTAGCACAATATATGTGAAGATAAATAATAATTAGCATGTAGAAGGTAAAGGATTTAATGAAGTAAAATTAATTTAACGAGTACAAATCTTAGAAATGAAACGATGACGAACCATTTAAAATTTGTGATAAAGTAATGCTAATAATGTTAATAGTAGAATAGTGAGAATTAATAATGGTGAAAATAAAGTGTTTAGCTCGTCAATAAATTTAGAAGCTCGAGAAAATAAATTGGAATAAAGGAGGGACAAAATAGGGTGTCAACATTAGATTCTTAATTACAAAACAAAAAGATCAAAAATGCCCTTAACATATGAGAAATGGTTCAAAAATGCCCCCTTCCAACTATTGGATAAAATTTGCCCTTCTTTTCACCTATTTGGATAAAAAAATGCCCTTAACGTATTCGAAACTGCTCAAAATGTCCTTCCACTTTTTGGAGCAAATTACCCCTTAATTAACGACACAACTATATGATATTTAATTAATGGGTAAAGGGTCAAATATACTCCTCTACTTTGTTTTATTAGTTAAATATACCCTCCGTTAGTGAAAATTAATAAAAAATACCTTGGCCTTTAAACTTCACACTTAGATGCCTTATTTGAACGGAAATCCTCAAATCCTCTCAAATTACCCAATTTCAAAAATATTATCCACTTTTTTTTGTTGACCCGCCCGCCCGACCTCGTCTATCATCATCATCAAGCTCTTCAAATTAATCTTTTTCGCTTAGAAAAAAAGAAAAAAGCAAATAACACACCCAAATGATAAAATCCCAAAACTCACATCAAATTTAATTCGAAATCCAACTCCAAATCTTGATGCCCAAAACTCAATTTTCAAATTTAATCTTTAAACCCAACTCCAAATCTTGGTGCCCATACTCACCTCAAATTTAATCTTTAAATCCAACTCCGAATGAGATGAGTAATGAAAAATGAGTTGACATTTGACTTACGAAAGTGAACTTCCCTGATCTCTATGGCACATATTGAAACCCACCAGAGAACGTGTTTTCTTTTTAAGTTCTAAATAAATTATTACCATTTTAGAATATTTTTAGAAAACGCGTATTTCAGTATTCTTTTAAAAGGATTAAAAGAAGTAAAAGGGTAAAATCTAGTAGTGCTTTATCAAAAGAATCTTTATGTTATGATTAAATACTAATACAATGAAAACATGATATTATTATTACTTTATCATAGCTAATCAACACTATATTTTTTTCCTCAATGTTATAATTTAATCATAATATTATAATTTGGGTGTGTTCTTGCTTTTTTATCATTTGAGGTGAGTTTTGGGATTTTATCATTTGGGCGCCGTTGCTCGCTTTTTTTTTTTTTTTTTTTTTTTCTCCATAAAGGTTATCAATGTAATTTGATCACGATGATATGTGCTGGTCAAGGATGGTCAACAAAAAAAGTTTTAATTTTTTTGAAATTGAGTAATGTATATGACGGTGATTTATCCAAATAAAAGCATAAGTGTTAAGTAAGACGCCAAGCAGATATTTATTAACTTTCACTAACTAGAGGGTATATATTTAACTAATAAAACAAAGTGAAGGGGTATATTTGACCCTTTTCCCTTAATTAAATTTTAATTAAACTTGTGAATTTTTTATATTAGTCCCACTATTATTTATACGTTAAGCAGCGTAGGCATATGTTGGAGACTATTTTACTTAGTTTTGTTAAGAGAATTAGTAAAATTGCACCAAGAGTTTGGTAGATATCCCTCGTACAATTCTATGCATAAAGAAATCCTAGTATGGGTAAGTTCCGTAAGCTAGAATAAGACAACACAAAATTACTATTTGGATAAAAACGGAGTTACATGTGGTGATATGTATCAAGTCCTCTTCTAATTCAAAATTTGATCGACCGATTTGTTTTTTACGGTCCATATTATAACTAATCGTTACATAACTGAAATCTTTAATAATTTTTATATACCCAAACAACAAAAAATATTCTCCACACTTTAAATCAGACGTGAATATCCAGCAAAATTTATCAAGCTACTTTAACAAAATTTAAACAAGCAAGATAAAAAGAAAAATCAAATAAATGTATGTGACAGAAGTGAGGATATTTTGGAAAACAAATTAACTAATTGTGCTACAGCCTACATGTATGATTAAAAAAAACGTGTTTAATTAAAATTTAATTAAATATCATATAAATGTGTCGTTAATAAAGGGGTAAATGTAATCCTACAATAATACTATTAGGGATAAATTGCTCCAAAAAGTGGAATAGTGATATTTTTACCCATTTCTAATACGTTATAAGCGTCACTTGATCCAAGATGCTGTTACATAAATTCGATCCAATAGGTGAAAAAAAGGACATTTTTAACCATTTCTCATACGTTGCGCATTTTTTAATCTTTTTCCGATTACAAACATATAGTACTCTTTCTACTTTTAAAACATAGCAACAAAATCTTCAATTGAGACGATTTAGTGCAGATCTAATGCCTTTTTAATCAAATTTCAGATTAAACTTAGCTTCACTATATTTTACATGGCGATCTTATATTTCAAATATAGTAATTTCTCGGTTTCATCTTGATACGGCTACATTATTCGCAGTCAAACAAAAAAAAATTTACTAAGTAATTTTTCTCAATTTTTAAAAATATTTTGAAGCATTAACTAAGTTGATTTGTAGTACTTTTCATGTAGCTTTCCGTAAATTATGTTTTAAAAATTTAAAGAATTTATCCGAAGTTAAAGTCAAAGTTAGAAGGAGTATTAAATACTACTCCATACTACTATTCTCTTAGCTTGAAAACTTGCTTATGGGAATTGATCAGCCTACTTGTGCTGATCATTATTTTAGAGAACATACGTAAGAAAAGAAACAAAGCAAGCAGACAGAAGAACTGCTTGCATATATGAGACTTGGCCAAACATGTGAAAAAAGTACATGTATCATGTATGTAGTTAATTAGAACCTCAGAAATACTTCTTCAAATGGCCCCTTCCCCCCACAACCCCCACTCTCCTCTTGTTACTGTTGTCATTCTTCTTTAGAGCATAAAACTACCGGTGCTCATAAATTATAATCATTACACATTATTAGTTACACAAATTAAAAATTGGAAACGTAGCTCTCTTGTCACTCCTCAATACAATTATACAAACACCCAAATTACACGCACCAAACATAAACTTAACTTCACGAAAACGGTTTTGAGCATATGAAAACATTGATCTTATATTAATACATATATATACCACATTAGCAATATTCTCACTATATAAAATGGTAAGTAGCACGTAAATACTCTACCAGACATGATCAAACTCTACATTATTGCACGTAGTTCATCTACATTATTGCATCGTATTTCAAGTCATAATAATACATTCCTATATATAGTTATATTAGGCAGTACACAATAATACTCCTTACTAGCTCATACAAGTTGTTAAATTTACCCATGGTGCTCCGAAACTGGTGGTGAACGACCACCGACTTCTGCCGAACCGCCTCCACTTCCACCCGAACTACTTCCCGAACCATATCCGTAGCCCGAACCGACCCACTCCTGACCCCCGAACCAAACCCCAGCCTTTCCGAACCCATTAGAGACCGGCCCGAGCCCGAACCATAACCCATCCTCCACCCGGGCTTGAACCCCAACCCCAATTGTTAATCCCAGTTAGGCCCATGGGCTGCACCACTTCCTCCGTTAGGCGAACCAGTTTCCGGTGAGCTCATCTTCCTTCCACCAGCGTTATAGGCTAAAGAACCGGTGGAGATAATAAAGAGAGAGATAAAAGAGTGATATGGAAGAACTTGAGTGGCATTTTTAAGCTAGTAGTAGTAAAAGGCAATAATGATAGTAATGGTTTGTGTAATGTTGGCACAAAGGGAAAATGTTTTCATGATATTTTTTAGCATGTTATTTGAATGCTTTACTTATATGCATGAGGGTTCTATATATAGTGGCAATGGGTATCCACTCGTGACACTTGAGAAGGGTGTGGGCCGTAGAGATGCACTTGTCGAGAAGAGAGAAAATGTGCATGCTTTTCCACATGATTTGCACCACCGTCCCTTCCTACTTTTGCAATTTAAAATTCACCACAAATTTCATCATGTCTTGCCCTTTAAAGCAATTAAAATATCTTAGCAATACCATCATTGTGACCAAGAAGTCACTTGGTTTCAATCTCTTCAAGTTTTTACCCACAAATTTTCGATTCAAGCTAATACATTTCCTATGGGTAGGTGTGGTTGGAATTAGTTGGAAACACTTTCACATTCACAATACCATATACAAAAATTTAGAAAGATTGAAGGTGATTTAGACATGTTTTTCGAGTCAAAATTCAGAGCTAAAATTGATCTAAAAAGCGTATTCCAATAATGTATATCACATGTATATGATACACAGCTTTTCATGGATATACAGGAGGTAACAAATACATAGGGAATTCATACAAAGGGACATGTATGGAGTCATCTTCTAACCTTGAGTTTTCAGACCCGAAAATCGCGCTTAAATCCGCTTCATAATTGGCTTCACAAACACCTCCAAAATTGATATTCAAGCTCATTAAGTTGTTTCCGATCATTCGCACAAATGCCCTATTTCAAGGGTGATCTTTAATTTGCCCTCAAATCACTGGTCTTTGATTTTTTTCCTTTTTGGCACTTTGAGTACAAAAAGTGGCCGAAAAATACTCGAGCTGTGGCTCGAACCCCCAAATAGACAAATTGCAAGGCAAGGTTTTCATAGAAACTACGCATATTCGGCAAAGTTATGCCTACATGAGAATATGCCTATTCCGACATAATTCTCCAAGATAACTTAATTTCTACGTAATCCATAGCCGAATGCGCATGGTTTCTATGTATTTCTACGTAAAGTTATTGTGAAACTATGTCTTGTCTTGCATAGTTCTGTAGAAATTAAGTTACATAGAAACTATGCCTTGTCTGGCATAGTTTTATAGAAATTAAGTTGTCCTACAGAACTATGCCTTAAGGATTAGTTGTATAGAACTACGTAGAAACTATGTCTTAAGGCATAACTTTTCCCTGAATAGGCATAGTTTCTATGAAAATCTTGCCTTGCCTATTTTTTTTCTTCTTTTTTTTGTGGCATCACAGTGCTCTCGAACCCAAAATATCTAATTTCATGTATCAAAGAATGAAGCAAGATTTCAAGCCCACAAATTTTCATCAAATGAGAGTAGGGGCAAAAATTAAAGAGTAGTCCATATGAAAGGAAATCCGCGCAATTTGCACAACCAGTACCACATCTCCTAGGCATATGGGGTAGCAAGCAACATCACCAACAACTTATGATATTGACTTGGGCGATGACGATGACATGTATGATGGGGATGATGAGGATGCTATGCTGGACATATGCTTTGATAAGGTGGCCAGTGATGGAGATCTCTCACCTATGCAACAAAGAAGTGGAAGCAATAAAAGTAAAAAGAAGACATATGGAACGAAACATAGTTGGGATGGTAAGGTGACAGAGGAATTTGCTTCAAGGCACCTACCGATGCGGCTGGTAAAGCAGAATCATCTAACAGTGTCAACAACTTTAAAAAGATCCAATAAATCAGCAAGAATGAATCATCAAGATCATGTACAAATTCGTTAAGAAGACATATAAAATACTTCAGCTTGATGCTAAAGCCTATCTTTTTTAACATACATATATAATACTTAAGTTCGGCGTCAGATAACTTAACTTTATTCATGACTTCGATATTTTTACATTACTTAAGCATCCTCATTTGTAATATCATCATAGAGCGATTATAAACTCTACGATGATCATGTATCTAAGCTTTCTCTAAATTTTTAATTTTTCATGCTTGTTAATTAGTAGGGAGGTTTGTTATCTCATTAGATAAGTAAGCAAAGGCCTCAAATTTCATCGTATTTACTCTTCTTGAGGTTCACTTTTATTTATTAATAAAATAAAATAAAAATAAAAAAACATGTATCCTATGCAGGTCGAAAAATTTAATCCAAGCTTCAATCGTCTTTGATGGTATTTTCTGGTACGTACTCTGAAGTTTCTTTTTCCCAAATCATTAGAGAGCTCTCATTATAAGCACCAAATAGTACATCCTAGATGATTTTAATAATACATAAGCTTCAACTCGAATTCTTGGGAAGGTCTCGATGAGTGTTTACGCTGTCGACAGGAGTGAAATTGGTTTAGTGTTATCCCCATATCAATATGTGAATTTGTGCCTCCAGGGGAGAGTTCTCGTCCTTATTGTGTAAAAACAAAAATTGATTTGTTTTGGTTTGAAGGTGAGCGGCTAAGCAGTTTGTATACTTTTTATTTAAATTGTTAAACATGGCCAATAAGGGGAAGTCGGACTCTTCTGCCATTAAGTCGGCTGGCACATTCTATGCCACTTTCATTAATTATCGCTCTAATCTCTTCTTACTTTTTTTTTGACACTTTCAAACCTAAATAATTTTCTGCATCCATTATATGCGGTCAAAAGATCTTTTAAGAGTGTCATAATGATTCCCCAATCTTTGTCTGAATCAAATCGATGTCTGAATTTAAGCGTAAGTTAGAGCAATAATTAATTTCTTACATACTTGGGGCATAAGGTGCGTACTTACGTCTTGTGGGATTTTTGTTTTTTTTTTTGCAAGGGTAAAGGAAAAAATAAATGCTTATCGTGTTGCGAGTATTATCAATAACTTCATAAGCTAAATCATTAGTCTAGGATGAAAAGAAAGAGCACAATTTCAACACCATGTCATTTTCATTTGCATGAACTAATTACAGTATTATTGTGTAAAACCAACTTTTGCAAAAGAAGCGGAAAAAGACTTTTAGTGCACATGAAAAAAATTAAACTCCGATCCAGCTTTAGGAACAAGCAGACCAGTGAAGCCAATGATGTAGTAGTTGGGACCATCATGATATATACACACAGTACATTACACAATAAGACCAAGTGCTTCATTTTTTCAAGTACATGCGTTGGATCTTAATCTTAAAAGCATTACATTGCTTACTTCCAACAGCAGAGGAGCAATATATGAGTTCATTCCACCTAGAATAATTTTTTTAATCCGTCGACTTAAATCAAGTTATAATTTCCACTAACAAAAATGCAATTCTACACGCACCTTAAAAGTAGTACAGTTCAAGTCGGCACATATATCAACCTTATTGATTTACTCACGAGAATCCAACATTATCAATTCCGTCAACAATGAAAAAGACAAACGAGAAACAAATAAAAACTACGGCATTGTTTGCAGTGAATGAATTCACTAACCA